>NW_027436115.1:0-51000 GCF_964199755.1 Larus michahellis | reverse complement strand
GCAGCCCCACGGGCTGTGGGGCCACGCGAGCGACTGCCAAAGAGCTTTCCAATGAGGCACGGCTTTCCCTCCTGGCTCTTCGGGCGTGGGAGCTGTCGCCAGAGCCGCGGCCCTACCGGAAAATGCTTCGCAGGCTGGTGCAGCGGTGCCACGTGGGCGCCGGTGGCGCCGAGGCTGACGGCTGACGGAAAGCCCGCAGCCCCACGGGCTGTGGGGCCACGCGAGCGGCTGCCAAAGAGCTTTCCAACGAGGCACGGCTTTCCCTCCTGGCTCTTCGGGCGTGGGAGCTGTCGCCAGAGACGCGGCCCTACCGGAAAATGCTTTGCAGGCTGGCGCGGCGGCGCAACGTGTGCGCCGGTGGCGCCGAGGCTGACGGCCGCCGCAAAGCCCGCAGCCCCACGGGCTGTGGGGCCACGCGACCGACTGCCAAAGAGCTTTCCAATGAGGCACGGCTTTCCCTCCTGGCTGTTCGGGCGTGGGAGCTGTCGCCAGAGCTGCGGCCCTACCGGAAAATGCTTCGCAGGCTGGTGCAGCGGTGCCACGTGGGCGCCGGTGGCGCCGAGGCTGACGGCCGCCGGAAAGCCCGCAGCCCCACGGGCTGTGGGGCCACGCGAGCGGCTGCCAAAGAGCTTTCCAAGGAGGCACAGCTTTCCCTCCTGGCTCTTCGGGCGTGGGAGCTGTGGCCAGAGCCGCGGCCCTACCGGAAAATGCTTCGCAGGCTGGCGCGGCGGCGCCACGTGGGCGCCGGTGGCGCCGAGGCTTACGGCCAGCGCAAAGCCCGCAGCCACACGGGCTTTAGGGCCATGCGACTGGCTGCCAAAGAGCTTTCCAACGAGGCACGGCTTTCCCTCCTGGCTCTTCGGGCGTGGGAGCTGTCGCCAGAGCCGCGGCCCTACCGGAAAATGCTTCGCAGGCTGGCGCAGCGGCCCAACGTGGGCGCCGGTGGCGCCGAGGCTGACGGCCGCCGGAAAGACCGCAGCCCCACGGGCTGTGGGGCCACGCGAGCGACTGCCAAAGAGCTTTCCAATGAGGCACGGCTTTCCCTCCTGGCTCTTCGGGCGTGGGAGCTGTCGCCAGAGCCGCGGCCCTACCGGAAAATGCTTCGCAGGCTGGTGCAGCGGTGCCACGTGGGCGCCGGTGGCGCCGAGGCTGACGGCTGACGGAAAGCCCGCAGCCCCACGGGCTGTGGGGCCACGCGAGCGGCTGCCAAAGAGCTTTCCAACGAGGCACGGCTTTCCCTCCTGGCTCTTCGGGCGTGGGAGCTGTCGCCAGAGACGCGGCCCTACCGGAAAATGCTTTGCAGGCTGGCGCGGCGGCGCAACGTGTGCGCCGGTGGCGCCGAGGCTGACGGCCGCCGCAAAGCCCACAGCCCCATGGGCTGTGGGGCCACGCGAGCGGCTGCCAAAGAGCTTTCCAACGAGGCACGGCTTTCCCTCCTGGCTCTTCGGGCGTGGGAGCTGTCGCCAGAGACGCGGCCCTACCGGAAAATGCTTTGCAGGCTGGCGCGGCGGCGCAACGTGGGCGCCGGTGGCGCCGAGGCTGACGGCCGCCGGAAAGCCCACAGCCCCATGGCCTGTGGGGCCACGCGAGCGGCTGCCAAAGAGCTTTCCAACGAGGCACGGCTTTCCCTCCTGGCTCTTCGGGCGTGGGAGCTGTCGCCAGAGACGCGGCCCTACCGGAAAATGCTTTGCAGGCTGGTGCGGTCGCGCCACGTGGGCGCCGGTGGCGCCGAGGCTGACGGCCGCCGGAAAGCCCGCAGCCCCACAGGCTATGGGGCCACGCGAGGGGCTGCCAAAGAACTTTCCAATGAGGCACGGCTTTCCCTCCTGGCTCTTCGGGCGTGGGAGCTGTGGCCAGGGACGCGGCCCTACCGGAAAATGCTTCGCAGGCTGGCGCGGTGTCCCCACCTGGGTGCCGGTGTCGCCCAGGCTGACGGCCGCCGGAACGCCCGCAGCCCCACGGGCTGTGGGCCCACGCGAGCGGCTGCCATAGAGCTTTCCAACGAGGCACGGCTTTCCCTCCTGGCTCTTCGGGCGTGGGAGCTGTCGCCAGAGATGCGGCCCTACCGGAAAATGCTTCGCAGGCTGGCGCGGCGGCGCCACGTGGGCGCCGGTGGCGCCGAGGCTGACGGCCGCCGCAAAACCTGCAGCCCCACAGGCTGTGGGGCCACGCGAGCGGCTGCCAAAGAGCTTTCCAACGAGGCACGGCTTTCCCTCCTGGCTCTTCGGGCGTGGGAGCTGTCACCAGAGACGCGGCCCTACCGGTAAATGCTTCGCAGGCTGGCGCGGTGTCCCCACCTGGGCGCCAGTGTCGCCCAGGCTGACGGCCGCCGCAAAGCCCGCAGCCCCACGGGCTTTAGGGCCATGCGAGTGGCTGCCAAAGAGCTTTCCAACGAGGCACAGCTTTCCCTCCTGGCTCTTCTGGCGTGGGAGCTGTCGCCAGAGACGCGGCCCTACCGGAAAATGCTTTGCAGGCTGGCGCGGCGGCCCGACGTGGGCGCCGGTGGCGCCGAGGCTGACGGCCGGCGCAAAGCCCGCAGCCCCACGGGCTGTGGGGCCATGCGAGTGGCTGCCAAAGAGCTTTCCAACGAGGCACAGCTTTCCCTCCTGGCTCTTCGGGCGTGGGAGCTGTCACCAGAGACGCGGCCCTACCGGAAAATGCTTTGCAGGCTGGCGCGGTCGCGCCACGTGGGCGCCAGTGGCGCCGAGGCTGATGGCCGCCGCAAAGCCCGCAGCCCCACGGGCTGTGGGGCCACGCGAGTGGCTGCCAAAGAGCTTTCCAATGAGGCACGGCTTTCCCTCCTGGCTCTTCGGGCGTGGGAGCTGTTGCCAGAGACGCGGCCCTACCGGAAAATGCTTCGCAGGCTAGCGCGGCGGCCCCACCTGGGCGCCGGTGTCGCCCAGGCTGACAGCCGCCCGAAAGCCCGCAGCCCCATGGGCTGTGGGGCCATGCGAGCGGCTGCCAAAGAGCTTTCCAATGAGGCACGGCTTTCCCTCCTGGCTCTTCGGCCGTAGGAGCTGTCGCCAGAGACGCGGCCCTACCGGAAAATGCTTCGCAGGCTGGCGTGGCGGTCCCACCTGGGTGCCGGTGTCGCCCAGGCTGACGGCCGCCGGAAAGCTCGCAGCCCCACGGGCTGTGGGCCCTCGCGAGCTGCTGCCATAGAGCTTTCCAACGAGGCACGGCTTTCCCTCCTGGCTCTTCGGGCGTGGGAGCTGTCGCCAGAGATGCGGCCCTACCGGAAAATGCTTCGGGGTCTGGCTCGGCGGCGCCACGTGGGCGCCGGTGGCGCCGAGGCTGACGGCCGCCGCAAAGCCCGCAGCCCCACGGGCTTTAAGGCCATGCAAGTGGCTGCCAAAGAGCTTTCCAATGAGGCACGGCTTTCCCTCCTGGCTCTTCGGGCGTGGGAGCTGTCGCCAGAGCCGCGGCCCTACCGGAAAATGCTTCGCAGGCTGGCGCGGCGGCCCGACGTGGGCGCCGGTGACGCCGAGGCTGACGGCCGCCGCAAAGCCCGCAGCACCACGGGCTGTGGGGCCACGCGAGCGGCTGCCAAAGAGCTTTCCAACGAGGCACGGCTTTCCCTCCTGGATCTTTGGGCGTGGGAGCTGTCGCCAGAGACGCGGCCCTACCTGAAAATGCTTCGCAGGCTGGCGCGGCGGCGCCACGTGGGCGCCGGTGGCGCCGAGGCTGACAGCCGCCGCAAAGCCCGCAGCCCCACGGGCTTTTGGGCCACGCGAGCGGCTGCCAAAGAGCTTTCCAACGAGGCACGGCTTTCCCTCCTGGCTCTTCGGGCGTGGGAGCTGTCGCCAGAGACACGGCCCTACCGGAAAATGCTTTGCAGGCTGGCGCGGCGGCGCCACGTGGGCGCCGGTGGCGCCCAGGCTGACGGCCGCCGCAAAGCCTGCAGCCCCACGGGCTGTGGGGCCACGCGAGCGGCTGCCAAAGAGCTTTCCAACGAGGCACGGCTTTCCCTCCTGGCTCTTCGGGCGTGGGAGCTGTCGCCAGAGCCGCGGCCCTACCTTAAAAAGCTTCACAGGCTGGCGCGGCGGCGACACGTGGGCGCCGGTGTCTCCCAGGCTGACGGTTGCCGCAAAGCCCGCAGCCCCACGGGCTGTGGGGCCACGCGAGCGGCTGCCAAAGAGCTTTCCAACGAGGCACGGCTTTCCCTCCTGGCTCTTCGGGCGTGGGAGCTGTCGCCAGAGCCGCGGCCCTACCGGAAAATGCTTCGCAGGCTAGCGCGGCGGCCCCACCTGGGCGCCGGTGTCGCCCAGGCTGACAGCCGCCCGAAAGCCCGCAGCCCCATGGGCTGTGGGGCCATGCGAGCGGCTGCCAAAGAGCTTTCCAATGAGGCACGGCTTTCCCTCCTGGCTCTTCGGCCGTAGGAGCTGTCGCCAGAGACGCGGCCCTACCGGAAAATGCTTCGCAGGCTGGCGTGGCGGTCCCACCTGGGTGCCGGTGTCGCCCAGGCTGACGGCCGCCGGAAAGCTCGCAGCCCCACGGGCTGTGGGCCCTCGCGAGCTGCTGCCATAGAGCTTTCCAACGAGGCACGGCTTTCCCTCCTGGCTCTTCGGGCGTGGGAGCTGTCGCCAGAGATGCGGCCCTACCGGAAAATGCTTCGGGGTCTGGCTCGGCGGCGCCACGTGGGCGCCGGTGGCGCCGAGGCTGACGGCCGCCGGAAAGCCCGCAGCCCCACGGGCTTTAAGGCCATGCAAGTGGCTGCCAAAGAGCTTTCCAATGAGGCACGGCTTTCCCTCCTGGCTCTTCGGGCGTGGGAGCTGTCGCCAGAGCCGCGGCCCTACCGGAAAATGCTTCGCAGGCTGGCGCGGCGGCCCGACGTGGGCGCCGGTGACGCCGAGGCT
This sequence comes from Larus michahellis, assembly GCF_964199755.1. NCBI lineage: Eukaryota > Metazoa > Chordata > Aves > Charadriiformes > Laridae > Larus > Larus michahellis. The sequence goes on along the minus strand of NW_027436115.1, from coordinate 46,144 downwards.
GACGGCCGCCGCAAAGCCCGCAGCACCACGGGCTGTGGGGCCACGCGAGCGGCTGCCAAAGAGCTTTCCAACGAGGCACGGCTTTCCCTCCTGGATCTTTGGGCGTGGGAGCTGTCGCCAGAGACGCGGCCCTACCTGAAAATGCTTCGCAGGCTGGCGCGGCGGCGCCACGTGGGCGCCGGTGGCGCCGAGGCTGACAGCCGCCGCAAAGCCCGCAGCCCCACGGGCTTTTGGGCCACGCGAGCGGCTGCCAAAGAGCTTTCCAACGAGGCACGGCTTTCCCTCCTGGCTCTTCGGGCGTGGGAGCTGTCGCCAGAGACACGGCCCTACCGGAAAATGCTTTGCAGGCTGGCGCGGCGGCGCCACGTGGGCGCCGGTGGCGCCCAGGCTGACGGCCGCCGCAAAGCCTGCAGCCCCACGGGCTGTGGGGCCACGCGAGCGGCTGCCAAAGAGCTTTCCAACGAGGCACGGCTTTCCCTCCTGGCTCTTCGGGCGTGGGAGCTGTCGCCAGAGCCGCGGCCCTACCTTAAAAAGCTTCACAGGCTGGCGCGGCGGCGACACGTGGGCGCCGGTGTCTCCCAGGCTGACGGTTGCCGCAAAGCCCGCAGCCCCACGGGCTGTGGGGCCACGCGAGCGGCTGCCAAAGAGCTTTCCAACGAGGCACGGCTTTCCCTCCTGGCTCTTCGGGCGTGGGAGCTGTCGCCAGAGCCGCGGCCCTACCGGAAAATGCTTCGCAGGCTGGCGCGGCGGCGCCACGTGGGCGCTGGTGGCGCCGAGGCTGACGGCCGCCGCAAAGCCCGCAGCCCCATGGGCTGTGGGGCCACGTAAGCGGCTGCCAAAGAGCTTTCCAACGAGGCACGGCTTTCCCTCCTGGCTCTTCGGCCGTGGGAGCTGTCGCCAGAGCCGCGGCCCTACCGCAAAATGCTTCGCAGGCCGGCGCGGCGGCGCAACGTGGGCGCCGGTGGCGCCGAGGCTGACGGCCGCCGCAAAGCCCGCAGCCCCACGGGCTGTGGGGCCACGCGAGCGGCTGCCAAAGAGCTTTCCAATGAGGCACGGCTTTCCCTCCTGGCTCTTCGGGCATGGGAGCTGTCACCAGAGCCGCGGCCCTGACGGAAAATGCTTCGCAGGCTGGCGCGGCGGCGCCACATGGGCGCCGGTGGCGCCGAGGCTGACGGCCGCTGGAAATCCCGCAGCCCCACGGGCTGTGGGGCCATGCGAGCGGCTGCCAAAGAGCTTTCCAACGAGGCACGGCTTTCCCTCCTGGCTCTTCGGGTGTGGGAGCTGTCGCCAGAGAAGCGGCCCTACCGGAAAATGCTTCGCAGTCTGGCGCGGCGGCGCCACGTGGGCGCCGCTGGCGCCGAGGCTGACGGCCGCCGGAAAGCCCGCAGCCCCACGGGCTTTAGGGCCATGCGAGTGGCTGCCAAAGTTCTTTCCAACGAGGCACGGCTTTCCCTCCTGCCTCTTCGGGCGTGGGAGCTGTCGCCAGAGCCGCGGCCCTACCGGAAAATGCTTTGCAGGCTGGCGCGGCGGCCCGACGTGGGCGCCGGTGGCGCTGAGGCTGACGGCCGCCGCAAAGCCCGCAGCCCCATGGGCTGTGGGGCCACGTGAGTGGCTGCCAAAGAGCTTTCCAAGGAGGCACGGCTTTCCCTCCTGGCTCTTCGGGCGTGGGAGCTGTGGCCAGAGCCGCGGCCCTACCGGAAAATGCTTCGAAGGCTGGCGCGGCGGCCCCACCTGGGCGACAGTGGAGCCCAGGCTGACGGCCGCCACAAAGCCCGCAGCCCCATGGGCTGTGGGCCCACGCGAGCGGCTGCCAAAGAGCTTTCCAACGAGGCACGGCTTTCCCTCCTGGCTCTTCGGGCGTGGGAGCTGTCGCCAGAGACGCGGCCCTACCGGAAAATGCTTCGCAGGCTGGTGTAGCGGTGCCACGTGGGCGCAGGTGGCGCCGAGGCTGACGGCCGCCGCAAAGCCCGCAGCCCCACGGGCTGTGGGGCCACGCGAGCGGCTGCCAAAGAGCTTTCCAACGAGGCACGGCTTTCCCTCCTGGCTCTTCGGGCGTGGGAGCTGTCGCCAGAGCCGCGGCCCTACCGGAAAATGCTTCGGGGTCTGGCTCGGCGGCGCCACGTGGGCGCCGGTGGCGCCGAGGCTGACGGCCGCCGGAAAGCCCGCAGCCCCACGGGCTTTAAGGCCATGCAAGTGGCTGCCAAAGAGCTTTCCAATGAGGCACGGCTTTCCCTCCTGGCTCTTCGGGCGTGGGAGCTGTCGCCAGAGCCGCGGCCCTACCGGAAAATGCTTCGCAGGCTGGCGCGGCGGCCCGACGTGGGCGCCGGTGACGCCGAGGCTGACGGCCGCCGCAAAGCCCGCAGCACCACGGGCTGTGGGGCCACGCGAGCGGCTGCCAAAGAGCTTTCCAACGAGGCACGGCTTTCCCTCCTGGCTCTTTGGGCGTGGGAGCTGTCGCCAGAGACGCGGCCCTACCTGAAAATGCTTCGCAGGCTGGCGCGGCGGCGCCACGTGGGCGCCGGTGGTGCCGAGGCTGACAGCCGCCGCAAAGCCCGCAGCCCCACGGGCTTTTGGGCCACGCGAGCGGCTGCCAAAGAGCTTTCCAACGAGGCACGGCTTTCCCTCCTGGCTCTTCGGGCGTGGGAGCTGTCGCCAGAGACGCGGCCCTACCGGAAAATGCTTCGCAGGCTGGCGCGGCGGCCCCACCTGGGCGCCGGTGTCGCCCAGTCTGACGGCCGCCGCAAAGCCCGCAGCCCCACGGGCTGTGGGGCCACGCGAGCGGCTGCCAAAGAGCTTTCCAAGGAGGCACGGCTTTCCCTCCTGGCTCTTCGGGCGTGGGAGCTGTGGCCAGAGCCGCGGCCCTACAGGAAAATGCTTCGCAGGCTGGCGCGGCAGCGCCACGTGGGCGCCGGTGGCGCCCAGGCTGACGGCCGCCGCAAAGCCTGCAGCCCCACGGGCTGTGGGGCCACGCGAGTGGCTGCCAAAGAGCTTTCCAACGAGGCACGGCTTTCCCTCCTGGCTCTTCGGGCGTGGGAGCTGTCGCCAGAGCCGCGGCCCTACCTTAAAAAGCTTCACAGGCTGGCGCGGCGGCGACACGTGGGCGCCGGTGTCTCCCAGGCTGACGGTTGCCGCAAAGCCCGCAGCCCCACGGGCTGTGGGGCCACGCGAGCGGCTGCCAAAGAGCTTTCCAAGGAGGCACGGCTTTCCCTCCTGGCTCTTCGGGCGTGGGAGCTGTCGCCAGAGCCGCGGCCCTACCGGAAAATGCTTCGCAGGCTGGCGCGGCGGCGCCACGTGGGCGCTGGTGGCGCCGAGGCTGACGGCCGCCGCAAAGCCCGCAGCCCCATGGGCTGTGGGGCCACGTGAGTGGCTGCCAAAGGGCTTTCCAATGAGGCACGTCTTTCCCTCCTGGCTCTTCGGGCGTGGGAGCTGTCGCCAGAGCCGCGGCCCTACCGGAAAATGCTTCGCAGGCTGGCGTGGCGGCGCAACGTGGGCGCCGGTGGCGCTAAGGCTGACGGCCGCCGCAAAGCCCGCAGCCCCACGGGCTGTGGGGCCACGCGAGCGGCTGCCAAAGAGCTTTCCAATGAGGCACGGCTTTCCCTCCTGGCTCTTCGGGCGTGGGAGCTGTCGCCAGAGCCGCGGCCCTACCGGAAAATGCTTCGCAGGCTGGCGCGGCGCCCCCACCTGGGCGTCGGTGTCGCCGAGGCTGACGGCCGCCGCAAAGCCGGCAGCCCCACGGGCTGTGGGGCCACGTAAGCGGCTGCCAAAGAGCTTTCCAACGAGGCACGGCTTTCCCTCCTGGCTCTTCGGCCGTGGGAGCTGTCGCCAGAGCCGCGGCCCTACCGCAAAATGCTTCGCAGGCCGGCGCGGCGGCGCAACGTGGGCGCCGGTGGCGCCGAGGCTGACGGCCGCCGCAAAGCCCGCAGCCCCACGGGCTGTGGGGCCACGCGAGCGGCTGCCAAAGAGCTTTCCAATGAGGCACGGCTTTCCCTCCTGGCTCTTCGGGCATGGGAGCTGTCACCAGAGCCGCGGCCCTGACGGAAAATGCTTCGCAGGCTGGCGCGGCGGCGCCACATGGGCGCCGGTGGCGCCGAGGCTGACGGCCGCTGGAAATCCCGCAGCCCCACGGGCTGTGGGGCCATGCGAGCGGCTGCCAAAGAGCTTTCCAACGAGGCACGGCTTTCCCTCCTGGCTCTTCGGGCGTGGGAGCTGTCGCCAGAGAAGCGGCCCTACCGGAAAATACTTCGCAGTCTGGCGCGGCGGCGCCACGTGGGCGCCGCTGGCGCCGAGGCTGACGGCCGCCGGAAAGCCCGCAGCCCCACGGGCTTTAGGGCCATGCGAGTGGCTGCCAAAGTTCTTTCCAACGAGGCACGGCTTTCCCTCCTGCCTCTTCGGGCGTGGGAGCTGTCACCAGAGCCGCGGCCCTACCGGAAAATGCTTTGCAGGCTGGCGCGGCGGCCCGACGTGGGCGCCGGTGGCGCTGAGGCTGACGGCCGCCGCAAAGCCCGCAGCCCCACGGGCTGTGGGGCCACGTGAGTGGCTGCCAAAGAGCTTTCCAAGGAGGCACGGCTTTCCCTCCTGGCTCTTCGGGCGTGGGAGCTGTGGCCAGAGCCGCGGCCCTACCGGAAAATGCTTCGAAGGCTGGCGCGGCGGCCCCACCTGGGCGACAGTGGAGCCCAGGCTGACGGCCGCCACAAAGCCCGCAGCCCCATGGGCTGTGGGCCCACGCGAGCGGCTGCCAAAGAGCTTTCCAACGAGGCACGGCTTTCCCTCCTGGCTCTTCGGGCGTGGGAGCTGTCGCCAGAGACGCGGCCCTACCGGAAAATGCTTCGCAGGCTGGTGTAGCGGTGCCACGTGGGCGCAGGTGGCGCCGAGGCTGACGGCCGCCGCAAAGCCCGCAGCCCCACGGGCTGTGGGGCCACGCGAGCGGCTGCCAAAGAGCTTTCCAACGAGGCACGGCTTTCCCTCCTGGCTCTTCGGCCGTGGGAGCTGTGGCCAGAGCCGCGGCCCTACCGGAAAATGCTTCGCAGGCTGGCGCGGCGGCGCAACGTGGGCGCCGGTGGCGCCGAGGCTGACGGCCGCCGCAAAGCCCTCAGCCCCACGGGCTTTAGTGCCATGCGAGTGGCTGCCAAAGAGCTTTCCAACGAGGCACGGCTTTCCCTCCTGGCTCTTCGGGCGTGGGAGCTGTCGCCAGAGCCGCGGCCCTACCGGAAAATGCTTGGCAGGCTGGCGCGGCGGCCCCACCTGGGCGCCGGTGGCGCCGAGGCTGACGGCCGCCGCAAAGCCCGCAGCACCACGGGCTGTGGGGCCACGCGAGCAGCTGCCAAAGAGCTTTCCAACGAGGCACGGCTTTCCCTCCTGGCTCTTTGGGCGTGGGAGCTGTCGCCAGAGACGCGGCCCTACCTGAAAATGCTTCGCAGGCTGGCGCGGCGGCGCCACGTGGACGCCGGTGGCGCCGAGGCTGACGGCCGCCGCAAAGCCCGCAGCCCCACGGGCTGTGGGGCCACGCGAGCGGCTGCCAAAGAGCTTTCCAACGAGGCACGGCTTTCCCTCCTGGCTCCTCGGGCATGGGAGCTGTCGCCAGAGACGCGGCCCTACCGGAAAATGCTTCGCAGGCTGGCGCGGCGGCCCCACCTGGGCGCCGGTGTCGCCCAGTCTGACGGCCGCCGCAAAGCCCGCAGCCCCACGGGCTGTGGGGCCACGCGAGCGGCTGCCAAAGAGCTTTCCAACGAGGCACGGCTTTCCCTCCTGGCTCTTCGGGCGTGGGAGCTGTCGCCAGAGCCGCGGCCCTACAGGAAAATGCTTCGCAGGCTGGCGCGGCGGCGCCACGTGGGCGCCGGTGGCGCCGAGGCTGACGGCCGCCGCAAAGCCCGCAGCCCCACGGGCTGTGGGGCCACGCGAGTGGCTGCCAAAGAGCTTTCCAACGAGGCACGGCTTTCCCTCCTGGCTCTCCGGGCGTGGGAGCTGTCGCCAGAGCCGCGGCCCTACCTGAAAAAGCTTCACAGGCTGGCGCGGCGGCGCCACGTGGGCGCCGGTGGCGCTGAGGCTGACGGTTGCCGCCAAGCCCGCAGCCCCACGGGCTGTGGGGCCACGCGAGCGGCTGCCAAAGAGCTTTCCAACGAGGCACGGCTTTCCCTCCTGGCTCTTCGGGCGTGGGAGCTGTCGCCAGAGCCGCGGCCCTACCGGAAAATGCTTCGCAGGCTGGCGCGGCGGCGCCACGTGGGCGCCGGTGGCGCTGAGGCTGACGGCCGCCGCAAAGCCCGCAGCCCCATGGGCTGTGGGGCCACGTGAGTGGCTGCCAAAGAGCTTTCCAATGAGGCACGGCTTTCCCTCCTGGCTCTTCGGGCGTGGGAGCTGTGGCCAGAGCCGCGGCCCTACCGGAAAATGCTTCGAAGGCTGGCGCGGCGGCCCCACCTGGGCGACAGTGGAGCCCAGGCTGACGGCCGCCACAAAGCCCGCAGCCCCATGGGCTGTGGGCCCACGCGAGCGGCTGCCAAAGAGCTTTCCAACGAGGCACGGCTTTCCCTCCTGGCTGTTCGGGCGTGGGAGCTGTCGCCAGAGCCGCGGCCCTACCGGAAAATGCTTCGCAGGCTGGTGTAGCGGTGCCACGTGGGCGCAGGTGGCGCCGAGGCTGACGGCCGCCGCAAAGCCCGCAGCCCCACGGGCTGTGGGGCCACGTGAGTGGCTGACAAAGAGCTTTCCAACGAGGCACGGCTTTCCCTCCTGGCTCTTCGGCCGTGGGAGCTGTGGCCAGAGCCGCGGCCCTACCGGAAAATGCTTCGCAGGCTGGCGCGGCGGCGCAACGTGGGCGCCGGTGGCGCCGAGGCTGACGGCCGCCGCAAAGCCCGCAGCCCCACGGGCTTTAGTGCCATGCGAGTGGCTGCCAAAGAGCTTTCCAACGAGGCACGGCTTTCCCTCCTGGCTCTTCGGGCGTGGGAGCTGTCGCCAGAGCCGCGGCCCTACCGGAAAATGCTTCGCAGGCTGGCGCGGCGGCCCGACGTGGGCGCCGGTGTAGCCCAGGCTGACGGCCGCCGGACAGCCCGCAGCCCCACGGGCTGTGGGGCCACACGAGAGACTGCCAAAGAGCTTTCCAATGAGGCACGGCTTTCCCTCCTGGCTCTTCGGGCGTGGGAGCTGTCGCCAGAGCCGCGGCCCTACCGGAAAATGCTTCGCAGGCTGGCGCGGCGGCCCGACGTGGGCGCCGGTGTCGCCCAGGCTGACGGCCGCCGCAAAGCCTGCAGCCCCACGGGCTGTGGGGCCACGCGCGCGGCTGCCAAAGTTCTTTCCAACGAGGCACGGCTTTCCCTCCTGGCTCTTCGGGCGTGGGAGCTGTCGCCAGAGCCGCGGCCCTACCGGAAAATGCTTCGCAGGCTGGCGCGGCGGCGCAACGTGGGCGCCGGTGGCGCCGAGGCTGACAGCCGCCGGAAAGCCCGCAGCCCCACGGGCTATGGGGCCACGCGAGCGGCTGCCAAAGAGCTTTCCAACGAGGCACGGCTTTCCCTCCTGGCTCTTCGGGCGTGGGAGCTGTCGCCAGAGCCGCGGCCCTACTGGAAAATGCTTCGCAGGCTGGCGCGGCGGCGCAAGGTGGTCGCTGGTGGCGCCGAGGCTGACGGCCTCCGGAAAGCCCGCAGCCCCACAGGCTGTGGGGCCATGCGAGCAGCTGCCAAAGAGCTTTCCAACGAGGCACGGCTTTCCCTCCTGGCTCTTCGGGCGTGGGAGCTGTCGCCAGAGCCGCAGCCCTACTGGAAAATGCTTCGCAGGCTGGCGCGGCGGCCCCACCTGGGCGCCGGTGTCGCCCAGGCTGACGGCCGCCGCAAAGCCCGCAGCCCCACGGGCTGTGGGGCCACGCGAGTGGCTGCCAAAGAGCTTTCCAACGAGGCACGGCTTTCCCTCCTGGCTCTTCGGGCGTGGGAGCTGTCGCCAGAGCCGCGGCCCTACCTGAAAAAGCTTCACAGGCTGGCGCGGCGGCGCCACGTGGGCGCCGGTGGCGCCGAGGCTGACGGCCGCCGCAAAGCCCGCAGCCCCACGGGCTGTGGGGCCACGTGAGTGGCTGCCAAAGAGCTTTCCAATGAGGCACGGCTTTCCCTCCTGGCTCTTCGGGCGTGGGAGCTGTCGCCAGAGCCGCGGCCCTACCGCAAAATGCTTCGCAGGCTGGCGCGGCGGCGCCACATGGGCGCCGGTGGCGCCGAGGCTGACGGCCGCTGGAAATCCCGCAGCCCCACGGGCTGTGGGGCCATGCGAGTGGCTGCCAAAGAGCTTCCCAACGAGGCACGGCTTTCCCTCCTGGCTCTTCGGGCGTGGGAGCTGTCGCCAGAGACGCGGCCCTACCGGAAAATGCTTCGCAGTCTGGCGCGGCGGCGCCACGTGGGCGCCGTTGGCGCCGAGGCTGACGGCCGCCGGAAAGCCCGCAGCCCCACGGGCTTTAGGGCCATGCGAGTGGCTGCCAAAGATCTTTCCAACGAGGCACGGCTTTCCCTCCTGGCTCTTCGGGCGTGGGAGCTGTCACCAGAGCCGCAGCCCTACCGGAAAATGCTTTGCAGGCTGGCGCGGCGGCCCGACGTGGGCGCCTGTGGCGCCGAGGCTGACGGCCGCCGCAAAGCCCGCAGCCCCACGGGCTGTGGGGCCACGCGAGCGGCTGCCAAAGAGCTTTCCAAGGAGGCACGGCTTTCCCTCCTGGCTCTTCGGGCGTGGGAGCTGTGGCCAGAGCCGCGGCCCTACCGGAAAATGCTTCGAAGGCTGGCGCGGCGGCCCCACCTGGGCGACAGTGGAGCCCAGGCTGACGGCCGCCACAAAGCCTGCAGCCCCACGGGCTGTGGGGCCACGCGAGCGGCTGCCAAAGAGCTTTCCAACGAGGCACGGCTTTCCCTCCTGGCTCTTCGGGCGTGGGAGCTGTCGCCAGAGACGCGGCCCTACCGGAAAATGCTTCGCAGGCTGGTGTAGCGGTGCCACGTGGGCGCAGGTGGCGCCGAGGCTGACGGCCGCCGCAAATCCCGCAGCCCCACGGGCTGTGGGGCCACGTGAGTGGCTGCCAAAGAGCTTTCCAACGAGGCACGGCTTTCCCTCCTGGCTCTTCGGCCGTGGGAGCTGTGGCCAGAGCCGCGGCCCTACCGGAAAATGCTTCGCAGGCTGGCGCGGCGGCGCAACGTGGGCGCCGCTGGCGCCGAGGCTGACGGCCGCCGCAAAGCCGGCAGCCCCACGGGCTTTAGTGCCATGCGAGTGGCTGCCAAAGAGCTTTCCAACGAGGCACGGCTTTCCCTCCTGGCTCTTCGGGCGTGGGAGCTGTCGCCAGAGCCGCGGCCCTACCGGAAAATGCTTCGCAGGCTGGCGCGGCGGCCCGACGTGGGCGCCGGTGTAGCCCAGGCTGACGGCCGCCGGACAGCCCGCAGCCCCACGGGCTGTGGGGCCACACGAGCGACTGCCAAAGAGCTTTCCAATGAGGCACGGCTTTCCCTCCTGGCTCTTCGGGCGTGGGAGCTGTCGCCAGAGCCGCGGCCCTACCGGAAAATGCTTCGCAGGCTGGCGCGGCGGCCCGACGTGGGCGCCGGTGTCGCCCAGGCTGACGGCCGCCGCAAAGCCTGCAGCCCCACGGGCTGTGGGGCCACGCGAGCGGCTGCCAAAGAGCTTTCCAACGAGGCACGGCTTTCCCTCCTGGCTCTTCGGGCGTGGGAGCTGTCGCCAGAGACGCGGCCCTACCGGAAAATGCTTCGCAGGCTGGCGCAGCGGCCCCACCTGGGCGCCGGTGGCGCTGAGGTTGACGGCCGCCGCAAAGCCCTCAGCCCCACGGGCTGTGGGGCCACGCGCGCGGCTGCCAAAGTTCTTTCCAACGAGGCACGGCTTTACCTCCTGGCTCTTCGGGCGTGGGAGCTGTCGCCAGAGCCGCGGCCCTACCGGAAAATGCTTCGCAGGCTGGCGCGGTGGCGCAAGGTGGGCGCCGGTGGCGCCGAGGCTGACAGCCGCCGGAAAGCCCGCAGCCCCACAGGCTGTGGGGCCATGCGAGCAGCTGCCAAAGAGCTTTCCAACGAGGCACGGCTTTCCCTCCTGGCTCTTCGGGCGTGGGAGCTGTCGCCAGAGCCGCAGCCCTACTGGAAAATGCTTCGCAGGCTGGCGCGGCGGCCCGACCTGGGCGCCGATGGCGCCCAGGCTGACGGCCGCCGCAAAGCCCGCAGCCCCACGGGCTGTGGGGCCACGCGAGCGGCTGCCAAAGAGCTTTCCAACGAGGCACGGCTTTCCCTCCTGGCTCTTCGAGCGTGGGAGCTGTCGCCAGAGCCGCGGCCCTACCGGAAAATGCTTCGCAGGCTGGCGCGGCGGCGCCACATGGGCGCCGGTGGCGCCGAGGCTGACGGCCGCCGCAAAGTCCGCAGCACCATGGGGTGTGGGGCCACGCGAGCAACTGCCAAAGAGCTTTCCAATGAGGCACAGCTTTCCCTCCTGGCTCTTCGGGCGTGGGAGCTGTCGCCAGAGCCGCGGCCCTACTGGAAAATGCTTCGCAGGCTGGTGCAGCGGTGCCACCTGGGCGCCGGTGGCGCCGAGGCTGACGGCTGCCGGAAAGCCCGCAGCCCCACGGGCTGTGGGGCCATGCGCGCGGCTGCCAAAGAGCTTTCCAATGAGGCACGGCTTTCCCTCCTGGCTCTTCGGGCGTGGGAGCTGTCACCAGAGCCGCGGCCCTACCGGAAAATGCTTCGCAGGCTGGCGCGGCGGCGCCACGTGGGCGCCGGTTGCGCCGAGGCTGACGGCCGCCGCAAAGCCCGCAGCCCCACGGGCTGTGGGGCCACACGAGCGGCTGCCAAAGAGCTTTCCAACGAGGCACGGCTTTCCCTCCTGCCTCTTCGGGAGTGGGAGCTGTCGCCAGAGCCGCGGCCCTACCGGAAAATGCTTCGCAGGCTGGCGTGGCGGCGCAACATGGGCGCCGGTGTCGCCCAGGCTGACGGCCGCCGCAAAGCCCGCAGCCTCATGGGCTGTGGGGCACGCGAGCGGCTGCCAAAGAGCTTTCCAACGAAGCATGGCTTTCCCTCCTGGCTCTTTGGGCGTGGGAGCTGTCAGCAGAGCCGCAGCCCTACCGGAAAATGCTTCGCAGGCTGGCGCGGCGGCCCCACCTGGGCGCCGGTGTCGCCCAGGCTGACGGCCGCCGCAAAGCCCGCAGCCCCACGGGCTGTGGGGCCACGCGAGTGGCTGCCAAAGAGCTTTCCAACGAGGCACGGCTTTCCCTCCTGGCTCTTCGGGCGTGGGAGCTGTCGCCAGAGCCGCGGCCCTACCGGAAAATGCTTCGCAGGCTGGCGCGGTCGTGCCACGTGGGCGCCGGTGGCGCCGAGGCTGACAGCCGCCGCAAAGCCCGCAGCCCCATGGGCTGTGGGCCCACGCGAGCGGCTGCCAAAGAGCTTTCCAACGAGGCACGGCTTTCCCTCCTGGCTCTTCGGCCGTGGGAGCTGTCACCAGAGCCGCGGCCCTACCGGAAAATGCTTCGCAGGCTGGCGCGGCGGCCCCACCTGGTCGCCGGTGTCGCCCAGGCTGACGGCCGCCGCAAAGCCCGCAGCCCCACGGGCTGTGGGGCCACACGAGCGACTGCCAAAGAGCTTTCCAATGAGGCACGGCTTTCCCTCCTGGCTCTTCGGGCGTGGGAGCTGTCGCCAGAGCCGCGGCCCTACCGGAAAATGCTTCGCAGGCTGGCGCGGCGGCCCGACGTGGGCGCCAGTGTCGCCCAGGCTGACGGCCGCCGCAAAGCCTGCAGCCCCACGGGCTGTGGGGCCACGCGAGCGGCTGCCAAAGAGCTTTCCAACGAGGCACGGCTTTCCCTCCTGGCTCTTCGGGCGTGGGAGCTGTCGCCAGAGCCGCGGCCCTACCGCAAAATGCTTCGCAGGCTGGCGCGGCGGCGCCACATGGGCGCCGGTGGCGCCGAGGCTGACGGCCGCCGCAAAGTCCGCAGCCCCATGGGGTGTGGGGCCATGCGAGCAACTGCCAAAGAGCTTTCCAATGAGGCACGGCTTTCCCTCCTGGCTCTTCGGGCGTGGGAGCTGTCGCCAGAGCCGCGGCCCTACTGGAAAATGCTTCGCAGGCTGGTGCAGCGGTGCCACCTGGGCGCCGGTGGCGCCGAGGCTGACGGCTGCCGGAAAGCCCGCAGCCCCACGGGCTGTGGGGCCACGCGAGCGGCGGCCAAAGAGCTTTCCAACGAGGCACGACTTTCCCTCCTGGCTCTTCGGCCGTGGGAGCTGTCGCCAGAGCCGCGGCCCTGCCGGAAAATGCTTCGCAGGCTGGCGCGGCGGCGCCACGTGGGCGCCGGTGGCGCCGAGGCTGACGGCCGCCGCAAAGCCCGCAGCCCCACAGGCTTTAGGGCCATGCGAGTGGTTGCCAAAGAGCTTTCCAACGAGGCACGGCTTTCCCTCCTGGCTCTTCGGGCGTGGGAGCTGTCGTCAGAGCCGCGGCCCTACCGGAAAATGCTTTGTAGGCTAGCGCGGTGGCCCGACGTGTGCGCCGGTGGCGCCCAGGCTGACGGCCGCCGCAAAGCCCGCAGCCCCACGGGGTTTAGGGCCATGCGAGCGGCTGCCAAAGAGCTTTCCAACGAGGCACGGCTTTCCCTCCTGGCTCTTCGGGCGTGGGAGCTGTCGCCAGAGCCGCGGCCCTACCGGAAAATGCTTCGCAGGCTGGCGCGGCGGCGCAACGTGGGTGCCGGTGGCGCCGAGGCTGACGGCCGCCGGAAAGCCCGCAGCCCCACGGGCTGTGGGGCCATGCGCGCGGCTGCCAAAGAGCTTTCCAATGAGGCACGGCTTTCCCTCCTGGCTCTTCGGGCGTGGGAGCTGTCACCAGAGCCGCGGCCCTACCGGAAAATGCTTCGCAGGCTGGCGCGGCGGCGCCACGTGGGCGCCGGTTGCGCCGAGGCTGACGGCCGCCGCAAAGCCCGCAGCCCCACGGGCTGTGGGGCCACACGAGCGGCTGCCAAAGAGCTTTCCAACGAGGCACGGCTTTCCCTCCTGGCTCTTCGGGCGTGGGAGCTGTCGCCAGAGCCGCGGCCCTACCGGAAAATGCTTCGCAGGCTGGCGCGGCGGCTCCACGTGGGCACCGGTGTTGCCCAGGCTGACGGCCGCCGCAAAGCCCGCAGCCCCACGGGCTGTGGGGCCACGCGAGTGGCTGCCAAAGAGCTTTCCAATGAGTCACGGCTTTCCCTCCTGGCTCTTCGGGCGTGGGAGCTGTCGCCAGAGCCGCGGCCCTACCGGAAAATGCTTCGCAGGCTGGCGCGGCGGCGCAACGTGGGCGCCGGTGGCGCCGAGGCTGACGGCCGCCGCAAAGCCCGCAGCCCCACGGGCTGTGGGGCCATGCGAGCGGCTGCCAAAGAGCTTTCCAACGAGGCACGGCTTTCCCTCCTGGCTCTTCGGGCGTGGGAGCTGTTGCCAGAGACGCGGCCCTACCGGAAAATGCTTCGCAGGCTGGCGCGGCGGCGCCACGTGGGCGCCGCTGGCGCCGAGGCTGACGGCCGCCGCAAAGCCCGCAGCCCCACGGGCTGTGGGGCCACGCAAGGGGCTGCCAAAGAGCTTTCCAATGAGGCACGGCTTTCCCTCCTGGCTCTTCGGGCGTGGGAGCTGTCGCCAGAGCCGCGGCCCTACCGGAAAATGCTTCGCAGGCTGGCGCGGCTGCGCAACGTGGGCGCCGGTGGCGCCGAGGCTGACGGCCGCCGCAAAGCCCGCAGCCCCACGGGCTGTGGGGCCAGGCGAGCGGCTGCCAAAGAGCTTTCCAACGAGGCACGGCTTTCCCTCCTGGCTCTTCGGGCGTGGGAGCTGTTGCCAGAGACGCGGCCCTACCGGAAAATGCTTCGCAGGCTGGCGCGGCGGCATCACCTGGGCGCCGGTGGCGCCGAGGCTGACGGCCGCCGCAAAGCCCGCAGCCCCACAGGCTTTAGGGCCATGCGAGTGGCTGCCAAAGAGCTTTCCAATGAGGCACGGCTTTCCCTTCTGGCTCTTCGGGCTTGGGAGCTGTCGCCAGAGCCGCGACCCTACCGGAAAATGCTTGGCAGGCTGGCGCGGCTGCGCAACGTGGGCGCCGGTGGCGCCGAGGCTGACGGCCGCCGCAAAGCCCGCAGCCCCATGGGCTGTGGGGCCACGCGAGCGGCTGCCAAAGAGCTTTCCAACGAGGCACGGCTTTCCCTCCTGCCTCTTCGGGAGTGGGAGCTATCGCCAGAGCCGTGGCCCTACCGGAAAATGCTTCGCAGGCTGGCGTGGCGGCGCAACGTGGGCGCCGGTGTCGCCCAGGCTGACGGCCGCCGCAAAGCCCGCAGCCTCATGGGCTGTGGGGCCACGCGAGCGGCTGCCAAAGAGCTTTCCAACGAAGCACGGCTTTCCCTCCTGGCTCTTCGGGAGTGGGAGCTGTCGCCAGAGCCGCGGCCCTACCGGAAAATGCTTCGCAGGCTGGCGCGGCGGCCCCACCTGGTCGCCGGTGTCGCCCAGGCTGACGGCCGCAGCAAAGCCCGCAGCCCCACGGGCTGTGGGGCCACGCGAGTGGCTGCCAAAGAGCTTTCCAACGAGGCACGGCTTTCCCTCCTGGCTCTTCGGGCGTGGGAGCTGTCGCCAGAGCCGCGGCCCTACTGGAAAATGCTTCGCAGGCTGGTGCAGCGGTGCCACCTGGGCGCCGGTGGCGCCGAGGCTGACGGCTGCCGGAAAGCCCGCAGCCCCACGGGCTGTGGGGCCACGCGAGCGGCGGCCAAAGAGCTTTCCAACGAGGCACGGCTTTCCCTCCTGGCTCTTCGGCCGTGGGAGCTGTCGCCAGAGCCGCGGCCCTGCCGGAAAATGCTTCGCAGGCTGGCGCGGCGGCACCACGTGGGCGCCGGTGGCGCCGAGGCTGACGGCCGCCGCAAAGCCCGCAGCCCCACAGGCTTTAGGGCCATGCGAGTGGTTGCCAAAGGGCTTTCCAACGAGGCACGGCTTTCCCTCCTGGCTCTTCGGGCGTGGGAGCTGTCGTCAGAGCCGCGGCCCTACCGGAAAATGCTTTGTAGGCTAGCGCGGCGGCCCGACGTGGGCGCCGGTGGCGCCCAGGCTGACGGCCGCCGGAAAGCCCGCAGCCCCACGGGCTGTGGGGCCATGCGCGCGGCTGCCAAAGAGCTTTCCAATGAGGCACGGCTTTCCCTCCTGGCTCTTCGGGCGTGGGAGCTGTCACCAGAGCCGCGGCCCTACCGGAAAATGCTTCGCAGGCTGGCGCGGCGGCGCCACGTGGGCGCCGGTTGCGCCGAGGCTGACGGCCGCCGCAAAGCCCGCAGCCCCACGGGCTGTGGGGCCACACGAGCGGCTGCCAAAGAGCTTTCCAACGAGGCACGGCTTTCCCTCCTGCCTCTTCGGGAGTGGGAGCTGTCGCCAGAGCCGCGGCCCTACCGGAAAATGCTTCGCAGGCTGGCGTGGCGGCGCAACATGGGCGCCGGTGTCGCCCAGGCTGACGGCCGCCGCAAAGCCCGCAGCCTCATGGGCTGTGGGGCACGCGAGCGGCTGCCAAAGAGCTTTCCAACGAAGCATGGCTTTCCCTCCTGGCTCTTTGGGCGTGGGAGCTGTCAGCAGAGCCGCAGCCCTACCGGAAAATGCTTCGCAGGCTGGCGCGGCGGCCCCACCTGGGCGCCGGTGTCGCCCAGGCTGACGGCCGCCGCAAAGCCCGCAGCCCCACGGGCTGTGGGGCCACGCGAGTGGCTGCCAAAGAGCTTTCCAACGAGGCACGGCTTTCCCTCCTGGCTCTTCGGGCGTGGGAGCTGTCGCCAGAGCCGCGGCCCTACCGGAAAATGCTTCGCAGGCTGGCGCGGTCGTGCCACGTGGGCGCCGGTGGCGCCGAGGCTGACAGCCGCCGCAAAGCCCGCAGCCCCATGGGCTGTGGGCCCACGCGAGCGGCTGCCAAAGAGCTTTCCAACGAGGCACGGCTTTCCCTCCTGGCTCTTCGGCCGTGGGAGCTGTCACCAGAGCCGCGGCCCTACCGGAAAATGCTTCGCAGGCTGGCGCGGCGGCGCCACGTGGGCGCCGGTTGCGCCGAGGCTGACGGTCGCCGGAAAGCAAGCAGCCACACGGGCTGTGGGGCCACGCGAGCGGCTGCCAAAGAGCTTTCCAACGAGGCACGGCTTTCCCTCCTGCCTCTTCGGGAGTGGGAGCTGTCGCCAGAGCCGCGGCCCTACCGGAAAATGCTTCGCAGGCTGGCGCGGCGGCCCCACCTGGTCGCCGGTGTCGCCCAGGCTGACGGCCGCCGCAAACCCCGCAGCCCCACGGGCTGTGGGGCCACACGAGCGACTGCCAAAGAGCTTTCCAATGAGGCACGGCTTTCCCTCCTGGCTCTTCGGGCGTGGGAGCTGTTGCCAGAGCCGCGGCCCTACCGGAAAATGCTTCGCAGGCTGGCGCGGCGGCCCGACGTGGGCGCCGGTGTCGCCCAGGCTGACGGCCGCCGCAAAGCCTGCAGCCCCACGGGCTGTGGGGCCACGCGAGCGGCTGCCAAAGAGCTTTCCAACGAGGCACGGCTTTCCCTCCTGGCTCTTCGGGCGTGGGAGCTGTCGCCAGAGCCGCGGCCCTACCGCAAAATGCTTCGCAGGCTGGCGCGGCGGCGCCACATGGGCGCCGGTGGCGCCGAGGCTGATGGCCGCCGCAAAGTCCGCAGCCCCATGGGGTGTGGGGCCACGCGAGCAACTGCCAAAGAGCTTTCCAATGAGGCACGGCTTTCCCTCCTGGCTCTTCGGGCGTGGGAGCTGTCGCCAGAGCCGCGGCCCTACTGGAAAATGCTTCGCAGGCTGGTGCAGCGGTGCCACCTGGGCGCCGGTGGCGCCGAGGCTGACGGCTGCCGGAAAGCCCGCAGCCCCACGGGCTGTGGGGCCACGCGAGCGGCGGCCAAAGAGCTTTCCAACGAGGCACGGCTTTCCCTCCTGGCTCTTCGGGCGTGGGAGCTGTCGCCAGAGCCGCGGCCCTGCCGGAAAATGCTTCGCAGGCTGGCGCGGCGGCGCCACGTGGGCGCCGGTGGCGCCGAGGCTGACGGCCGCCGCAAAGCCCGCAGCCCCACAGGCTTTAGGGCCATGCGAGTGGTTGCCAAAGAGCTTTCCAACGAGGCACGGCTTTCCCTCCTGGCTCTTCGGGCGTGGGAGCTGTCGTCAGAGCCGCGGCCCTACCGGAAAATGCTTTGTAGGCTGGCGCGGCGGCGCAACGTGGGTGCCGGTGGCGCCGAGGCTGACGGCCGCCGGAAAGCCCGCAGCCCCACGGGCTGTGGGGCCATGCGCGCGGCTGCCAAAGAGCTTTCCAATGAGGCACGGCTTTCCCTCCTGGCTCTTCGGGCGTGGGAGCTGTCACCAGAGCCGCGGCCCTACCGGAAAATGCTTCGCAGGCTGGCGCGGCGGCGCCACGTGGGCGCCGGTTGCGCCGAGGCTGACGGCCGCCGCAAAGCCCGCAGCCCCACGGGCTGTGGGGCCACACGAGCGGCTGCCAAAGAGCTTTCCAACGAGGCACGGCTTTCCCTCCTGCCTCTTCGGGAGTGGGAGCTGTCGCCAGAGCCGCGGCCCTACCGGAAAATGCTTCGCAGGCTGGCGTGGCGGCGCAACATGGGCGCCGGTGTCGCCCAGGCTGACGGCCGCCGCAAAGCCCGCAGCCTCATGGGCTGTGGGGCACGCGAGCGGCTGCCAAAGAGCTTTCCAACGAAGCATGGCTTTCCCTCCTGGCTCTTTGGGCGTGGGAGCTGTCAGCAGAGCCGCAGCCCTACCGGAAAATGCTTCGCAGGCTGGCGCGGCGGCCCCACCTGGGCGCCGGTGTCGCCCAGGCTGACGGCCGCCGCAAAGCCCGCAGCCCCACGGGCTGTGGGGCCACGCGAGTGGCTGCCAAAGAGCTTTCCAACGAGGCACGGCTTTCCCTCCTGGCTCTTCGGGCGTGGGAGCTGTCGCCAGAGCCGCGGCCCTACCGGAAAATGCTTCGCAGGCTGGCGCGGTCGTGCCACGTGGGCGCCGGTGGCGCCGAGGCTGACAGCCGCCGCAAAGCCCGCAGCCCCATGGGCTGTGGGCCCACGCGAGCGGCTGCCAAAGAGCTTTCCAACGAGGCACGGCTTTCCCTCCTGGCTCTTCGGCCGTGGGAGCTGTCACCAGAGCCGCGGCCCTACAGGAAAATGCTTCGCAGGCTGGCGCGGCGGCGCCACGTGGGCGCCGGTTGCGCCGAGGCTGACGGTCGCCGGAAAGCAAGCAGCCCCACGGGCTGTGGGGCCACGCGAGCGGCTGCCAAAGAGCTTTCCAACGAGGCACGGCTTTCCCTCCTGCCTCTTCGGGAGTGGGAGCTGTCGCCAGAGCCGCGGCCCTACCGGAAAATGCTTCGCAGGCTGGCGCGGCGGCCCCACCTGGTCGCCGGTGTCGCCCAGGCTGACGGCCGCCGCAAAGCCCGCAGCCCCACGGGCTGTGGGGCCACACGAGCGACTGCCAAAGAGCTTTCCAATGAGGCACGGCTTTCCCTCCTGGCTCTTCGGGCGTGGGAGCTGTTGCCAGAGCCGCGGCCCTACCGGAAAATGCTTCGCAGGCTGGCGCGGCGGCCCGACGTGGGCGCCGGTGTCGCCCAGGCTGACGGCCGCCGCAAAGCCTGCAGCCCCACGGGCTGTGGGGCCACGCGAGCGGCTGCCAAAGAGCTTTCCAACGAGGCACGGCTTTCCCTCATGGCTCTTCGGGCGTGGGAGCTGTCGCCAGAGCCGCGGCCCTACCGCAAAATGCTTCGCAGGCTGGCGCGGCGGCGCCACATGGGCGCCGGTGGCGCCGAGGCTGATGGCCGCCGCAAAGTCCGCAGCCCCATGGGGTGTGGGGCCACGCGAGCAACTGCCAAAGAGCTTTCCAATGAGGCACGGCTTTCCCTCCTGGCTCTTCGGGCGTGGGAGCTGTCGCCAGAGCCGCGGCCCTACTGGAAAATGCTTCGCAGGCTGGTGCAGCGGTGCCACCTGGGCGCCGGTGGCGCCGAGGCTGACGGCTGCCGGAAAGCCCGCAGCCCCACGGGCTGTGGGGCCACGCGAGCGGCGGCCAAAGAGCTTTCCAACGAGGCACGGCTTTCCCTCCTGGCTCTTCGGCCGTGGGAGCTGTCGCCAGAGCCGCGGCCCTGCCGGAAAATGCTTCGCAGGCTGGCGCGGCGGCGCCACGTGGGCGCCGGTGGCGCCGAGGCTGACGGCCGCCGCAAAGCCCGCAGCCCCACAGGCTTTAGGGCCATGCGAGTGGTTGCCAAAGAGCTTTCCAACGAGGCACGGCTTTCCCTCCTGGCTCTTCGGGCGTGGGAGCTGTCGTCAGAGCCGCGGCCCTACCGGAAAATGCTTTGTAGGCTAGCGCGGTGGCCCGACGTGTGCGCCGGTGGCGCCCAGGCTGACGGCCGCCGCAAAGCCCGCAGCCCCATGGGTTGTGGGGCCATGCGAGCGGCTGCCAAAGAGCTTTCCAACGAGGCACGGCTTTCCCTCCTGGCTCTTCGGGCGTGGGAGCTGTCACCAGAGCCGCGGCCCTACCGGAAAATGCTTCGCAGGCTGGCGCGGCGGCGCCACGTGGGCGCCGGTTGCGCCGAGGCTGACGGCCGCTGCAAAGCCCGCAGCCCCACGGGCTGTGGGGCCACACGAGCGGCTGCCAAAGAGCTTTCCAACGAGGCACGGCTTTCCCTCCTGCCTCTTCGTGAGTGGGAGCTGTCGCCAGAGCCGCGGCCCTACCGGAAAATGCTTCGCAGGCTGGCGTGGGGGCGCAACATGGGTGCCGGTGTCGCCCAGGCTGACGGCCGCCGCAAAGCCCGCAGCCTCATGGGCTGTGGGGCCACGCGAGCGGCTGCCAAAGAGCTTTCCAACGAAGCATGGCTTTCCCTCCTGGCTCTTTGGGCGTGGGAGCTGTCAGCAGAGCCGCAGCCCTACCGGAAAATGCTTCGCAGGCTGGCGCGGCGGCCCCACCTGGGCGCCGGTGTCGCCCAGGCTGACGGCCGCCGCAAAGCCCGCAGCCCCACGGGCTGTGGGGCCACGCGAGTGGCTGCCAAAGAGCTTTCCAACGAGGCACGGCTTTCCCTCCTGGCTCTTCGGGCGTGGGAGCTGTCGCCAGAGCCGCGGCCCTACCGGAAAATGCTTCGCAGGCTGGCGCGGTCGTGCCACGTGGGCGCCGGTGGCGCCGAGGCTGACAGCCGCCGCAAAGCCCGCAGCCCCATGGGCTGTGGGCCCACGCGAGCGGCTGCCAAAGAGCTTTCCAACGAGGCACGGCTTTCCCTCCTGGCTCTTCGGCCGTGGGAGCTGTCGCCAGAGACGCGGCCCTACAGGAAAATGCTTCGCAGGCTGGCGCGGCGGCGCCACGTGGGCGCCGGTTGCGCCGAGGCTGACGGTCGCCGGAAAGCAAGCAGCCCCACGGGCTGTGGGGCCACGCGAGCGGCTGCCAAAGAGCTTTCCAACGAGGCACGGCTTTCCCTCCTGCCTCTTCGGGAGTGGGAGCTGTCGCCAGAGCCGCGGCCCTACCGGAAAATGCTTCGCAGGCTGGCGCGGCGGCCCCACCTGGTCGCCGGTGTCGCCCAGGCTGACGGCCGCAGCAAAGCCCGCAGCCCCACGGGCTGTGGGGCCACGCGAGCGGCTGCCAAAGAGCTTTCCAACGAGGCACGGCTTTCCCTCCTGGCTCTTCGGGCGTGGGAGCTGTCGCCAGAGCCGCGGCCCTACCGGAAAATGCTTCGCAGGCTGGCGCGGCGGCTCCACGTGGGCACCGGTGTCGCCCAGGCTGACGGCCGCCGCAAAGCCCGCAGCCCCACGGGCTGTGGGGCCACGCGAGCGGCTGCCAAAGAGCTTTCCAATGAGTCACGGCTTTCCCTCCTGGCTCTTCGGGCGTGGGAGCTGTCGCCAGAGCCGCGGCCCTACCGGAAAATGCTTCGCAGGCTGGCGCGGCGGCGCAACGTGGGCGCCGGTGGCGCCGAGGCTGACGGCCGCCGCAAAGCCCGCAGCCCCACGGGCTGTGGGGCCATGCGAGCGGCTGCCAAAGAGCTTTCCAACGAGGCACGGCTTTCCCTCCTGGCTCTTCGGGCGTGGGAGCTGTCGCCAGAGACGCGGCCCTACCGGAAAATGCTTCGCAGGCTGGCGCGGCGGCGCCACGTGGGCGCCGCTGGCGCCGAGGCTGACGGCCGCCGCAAAGCCCGCAGCCCCATGGGCTTTAGGGCCATGCGAGCAGCTGCCAAAGAGCTTTCCAACGAGGCACGGCTTTCCCTCCTGGCTCTTCGGGCGTGGGAGCTGTCGCCAGAGCCGCGGCCCTACCGGAAAATGCTTCGCAGGCTGGCGCGGCGGCGCAACGTGGGCGCCGGTGGCGCCGAAGCTGACGGCCGCCGCAAAGCCCGCAGCCCCACGGGCTGTGGGGCCACGCGAGCGGCTGCCAAAGAGCTTTCCAACGAGGCACGGCTTTCCCTCCTGGCTCTTCGGGTGTGGGAGCTGTCGCCAGAGCCGCGGCTCTACCGGAAAATGCTTCGCAGGCTGGTGCAGCGGTGCCACGTGGGCGCCGGTGGCGCCGAGGCTGACGGCTGCCGGAAAGCCCGCAGCCCCACGGGCTGTGGGGCCACGCAAGGGGCTGCCAAAGAGCTTTCCAATGAGGCACGGCTTTCCCTCCTGGCTCTTCGGGCGTGGGAGCTGTCGCCAGAGCCGCGGCCCTACCGGAAAATGCTTCGCAGGCTGGCGCGGCTGCGCAACGTGGGCGCCGGTGGCGCCGAGGCTGACGGCCGCCGCAAAGCCCGCAGCCCCACGGGCTGTGGGGCCAGGCGAGCGGCTGCCAAAGAGCTTTCCAACGAGGCACGGCTTTCCCTCCTGGCTCTTCGGGCGTGGGAGCTGTTGCCAGAGACGCGGCCCTACCGGAAAATGCTTCGCAGGCTGGCGTGGCGGCGCAACGTGGGCGCCGGTGTCGCCCAGGCTGACGGCCGCCGCAAAGCCCGCAGCCTCATGGGCTGTGGGGCCACGCGAGCGGCTGCCAAAGAGCTTTCCAACGAAGCACGGCTTTCCCTCCTGGCTCTTCGGGCGTGGGAGCTGTCAGCAGAGCCGCGGCCCTACCGGAAAATGCTTCGCAGGCCAGCGCGGCGGCCCCACCTGGTCGCCGGTGTCGCCCAGGCTGACGGCCGCAGCAAAGCCCGCAGCCCCACGGGCTGTGGGGCCACGCGAGTGGCTGCCAAAGAGCTTTCCAACGAGGCACGGCTTTCCCTCATGGCTCTTCGGGCGTGGGAGCTGTCGCCAGAGACGCGGCCCTACCGGAAAATGCTTCGCAGGCTGGCGCGGTCGTGCCACGTGGGCGCCGGTGGGGCCGAGGCTGACAGCCGCCGGAAAGCCCGCAGCCCCATGGGCTGTGGGGCCACGTGAGTGGCTGCCAAAGAGCTTTCCAACGAGGCAAGGCTTTCCCTCCTGGCTCTTCGGCCGTGGGAGCTGTCGCCAGAGCCGCGGCCCTACCGGAAAATGCTTCGCAGGCTGGCGCGGCGGCACCACGTGGGCACCGGTGTCGCCCAGGCTGACGGCCGCCGCAAAGCCCGCAGCCCCATGGGCTGTGGGGCTACGCGAGCGGCTGCCAAAGAGCTTTCCAACGAGTCACGGCTTTCCCTCCTGCCTCTTCGGGAGTGGGAGCTGTCGCCAGAGCCGCGGCCCTACCGGAAAATGCTTCGCAGGCTGGCGCGGCGGCCCCACCTGGTCGCCGGTTTCGCCCAGGCTGACGGCCGCAGCAAAGCCCGCAGCCCCACGGGCTGTGGGGCCACGCGAGTGGCTGCCAAAGAGCTTTCCAACGAGGCACGGCTTTCCCTCCTGGCTCTTCGGGCGTGGGAGCTGTCGCCAGAGCCGCGGCCCTACCGGAAAATGCTTCGCAGGCTGGCGCGGCGGCGCCACGTGGGCGCCGCTGGCGCCGAGGCTGACGGCCGCCGCAAAGCCCGCAGCCCCATGGGCTTTAGGGCCATGCGAGCAGCTGCCAAAGAGCTTTCCAACGAGGCACGGCTTTCCCTCCTGGCTCTTCGGGCGTGGGAGCTGTCGCCAGAGCCGCGGCCCTACCGGAAAATGCTTCGCAGGCTGGCGCGGCGGCGCAACGTGGGCGCCGGTGGCGCCGAAGCTGACGGCCGCCGCAAAGCCCGCAGCCCCACGGGCTGTGGGGCCACGCGAGCGGCTGCCAAAGAGCTTTCCAACGAGGCACGGCTTTCCCTCCTGGCTCTTCGGACATGGGAGCTGTCGCCAGAGCCGCGGCCCTACTGGAAAATGCTTCGCAGGCTGGCGCGGCGGCCCCACCTGGTCGCCGGTGTCGCCCAGGCTGACGGCCGCCGCAAAGCCCTCACCGCACGGGCTATGGGGCCACGCGAGCGGCTGCCAAAGAGCTTTCCAACGAGGCACGGCTTTCCCTCCTGGCTCTTCGAGTGTGGGAGCTGTCGCCAGAGCCGCGGCTCTACCGGAAAATGCTTCGCAGGCTGGTGCAGCGGTGCCACGTGGGCGCCGGTGGCGCCGAGGCTGACGGCTGCCGCAAAGCCCGCAGCCCCACGGGCTGTGGGGCCACGCAAGGGGCTGCCAAAGAGCTTTCCAATGAGGCACGGCTTTCCCTCCTGGCTCTTCGGGCGTGGGAGCTGTCGCCAGAGCCGCGGCCCTACCGGAAAATGCTTCGCAGGCTGGCGCGGCTGCGCAACGTGGGCGCCGGTGGCGCCGAGGCTGACGGCCGCCGCAAAGCCCGCAGCCCCACGGGCTGTGGGGCCAGGCGAGCGGCTGCCAAAGAGCTTTCCAACGAGGCACGGCTTTCCCTCCTGGCTCTTCGGGCGTGGGAGCTGTTGCCAGAGACGCGGCCCTACCGGAAAATGCTTCGCAGGCTGGCGCGGCGGCATCACCTGGGCGCCGGTGGCGCCGAGGCTGACGGCCGCCGCAAAGCCCGCAGCCCCACAGGCTTTAGGGCCATGCGAGTGGCTGCCAAAGAGCTTTCCAATGAGGCACGGCTTTCCCTCCTGGCTCTTCGGGCTTGGGAGCTGTCGCCAGAGCCGCGGCCCTACCGGAAAATGCTTCGCAGGCTGGCGCGGCTGCGCAACGTGGGCGCCGGTGGCGCCGAGGCTGACGGCCGCCGCAAAGCCCGCAGCCCCATGGGCTGTGGGGCCACGCGAGCGGCTGCCAAAGAGCTTTCCAACGAGGCACGGCTTTCCCTCCTGCCTCTTCGGGAGTGGGAGCTGTCGCCAGAGCCGTGGCCCTACCGGAAAATGCTTCGCAGGCTGGCGTGGCGGCGCAACGTGGGCGCCGGTGTCGCCCAGGCTGACGGCCGCCGCAAAGCCCGCAGCCTCATGGGCTGTGGGGCCACGCGAGCGGCTGCCAAAGAGCTTTCCAACGAAGCACGGCTTTCCCTCCTGGCTCTTCGGGCGTGGGAGCTGTCAGCAGAGCCGCGGCCCTACCGGAAAATGCTTCGCAGGCCAGCGCGGCGGCCCCACCTGGTCGCCGGTGTCGCTCAGGCTGACGGCCGCAGCAAAGCCCGCAGCCCCACGGGCTGTGGGGCCACGCGAGTGGCTGCCAAAGAGCTTTCCAACGAGGCACGGCTTTCCCTCCTGGCTCTTCGGGCGTGGGAGCTGTCAGCAGAGCCGCGGCCCTACCGGAAAATGCTTCGCAGGCCAGCGCGGCGGCCCCACCTGGTCGCCGGTGTCGCTCAGGCTGACGGCCGCAGCAAAGCCCGCAGCCCCATGGGCTGTGGGGCCACGTGAGTGGCTGCCAAAGAGCTTTCCAACGAGGCAAGGCTTTCCCTCCTGGCTCTTCGGCCGTGGGAGCTGTCGCCAGAGCCGCGGCCCTACCGGAAAATGCTTCGCAGGCTGGCGCGGCGGCACCACGTGGGCACCGGTGTCGCCCAGGCTGACGGCCGCCGCAAAGCCCGCAGCCCCATGGGGTGTGGGGCCACGCGAGCGGCTGCCAAAGAGCTTTCCAACGAGGCACGGCTTTCCCTCCTGGCTCTTCGGGCGTGGGAGCTGTCGCCAGAGACGCGGCCCTACCGGAAAATGCTTTGCAGGCTGGCGCGGCGGCCCGACGTGCGCGCCGGTGTCGCCGAGGCTGACGGCCGCCGCAAAGCCCGCAGCCCCATGGGCTTTAGGGCCACGCGAGCGGCTGCCAAAGAGCTTTCCAACGAGGCACGGCTTTCCCTCCTGGCTCTTCGGGCGTGGGAGCTGTCGCCAGAGCCGCGGCCCTACCGGAAAATGCTTTGCAGGCTGGCGCGGCGGCCCGACGTGGGCGCCGGTGTCGCCGAGGCTGACGGCCGCCGCAAAGCCCGCAGCCCCACGGGCTGTGGGGCCACGCGAGTGGCTGCCAAAGAGCTTTCCAACGAAGGACGGCTTTCCCTCCTGGCTCTTCGGGCATGGGAGCTGTCGCCAGAGCCGCGGCCCTACTGGAAAATGCTTCGCAGGCTGGCGCGGCGGCCCCACCTGGGTACCGGTGTCGCCCAGGCTGACGGCCGCCGCAAAGCCCGCAGCCCCACGGGCTGTGGGGCCACGCAAGGGGCTGCCAAAGAGCTTTCCAACGAGGCACGGCTTTCCCTCCTGGCTCTTCGGGCGTGGGAGCTGTCGCCAGAGACGCGGCCCTACCGGAAAATGCTTCACAGGCTGGCGCGGCAGCGCCACGTGGGCGCCGCTGGCGCCGAGGCTGACGGCCGCCGGAAAGCCCGCAGCCCCACGGGCTGTGGGGCCACACGAGCGGCTGCCAAAGAGCTTTCCAACGAGGCACGGCTTTCCCTCCTGCCTCTTCGGGAGTGGGAGCTGTCGCCAGAGCCGCGGCCCTACCGGAAAATGCTTCGCAGGCTGGCGTGGCGGCGCAACATGGGCGCCGGTGTCGCCCAGGCTGACGGCCGCCGCAAAGCCCGCAGCCTCATGGGCTGTGGGGCCACGCGAGCGGCTGCCAAAGAGCTTTCCAACGAAGCATGGCTTTCCCTCCTGGCTCTTTGGGCGTGGGAGCTGTCAGCAGAGCCGCAGCCATACCGGAAAATGCTTCGCAGGCTGGCGCGGCGGCCCCACCTGGGCGCCGGTGTCGCCCAGGCTGACGGCCGCCGCAAAGCCCGCAGCCCCACGGGCTGTGGGGCCACGCGAGTGGCTGCCAAAGAGCTTTCCAACGAGGCACGGCTTTCCCTCCTGGCTCTTCGGGCGTGGGAGCTGTCGCCAGAGCCGCGGCCCTACCGCAAAATGCTTCGCAGGCTGGCGCGGTCGTGCCACGTGGGCGCCGGTGGCGCCGAGGCTGACAGCCGCCGCAAAGCCCGCAGCCCCATGGGCTGTGGGCCCACGCGAGCGGCTGCCAAAGAGCTTTCCAACGAGGCACGGCTTTCCCTCCTGGCTCTTCGGCCGTGGGAGCTGTCACCAGAGCCGCGGCCCTACCGGAAAATGCTTCGCAGGCTGGTGCAGCGGTGCCACGTGGGCGCCGGTGGCGCCGAGGCTGACGGCTGCCGGAAAGCCCGCAGCCCCACGGGCTGTGGGGCCACGCAAGGGGCTGCCAAAGAGCTTTCCAACGAGGCACGGCTTTCCCTCCTGGCTCTTCGGGCGTCGGAGCTGTCACCATTGCCGCGGCCCTACCGGAAAATGCTTCGCAGGCTGGCGCGGCGGCGCCACGTGGGCGCCGCTGGCGCCGAGGCTGACGGCCGCCGCAAAGCCCGCAGCCCCACAGGCTTTAGGGCCATGCGAGTGGCTGCCAAAGAGCTTTCCAACGAGGCACGGCTTTCCCTCCTGGCTCTTCGGGCGTGGGAGCTGTCGCCAGAGCCGCGGCCCTACCGGAAAATGCTTCGCAGGCTGGCGCGGTCGTGCCACGTGGGCGCCGGTGGGGCCGAGGCTGACAGCCGCCGGAAAGCCCGCAGCCCCACGGGCTGTGGGGCCACGCGAGCGGCTGCCAAAGAGCTTTCCAATGAGTCACGGCTTTCCCTCCTGGCTCTTCGGGCGTGGGAGCTGTCGCCAGAGCCGCGGCCCTACCGGAAAATGCTTCGCAGGCTGGCCCGGCGGCGCAACGTGGGCGCCGGTGGCGCCGAGGCTGACGGCCGCCGCAAAGCCCGCAGCCCCACGGGCTGTGGGGCCATGCGAGCGGCTGCCAAAGAGCTTTCCAACGAGGCACGGCTTTCCCTCCTGGCTCTTCGGGCGTGGGAGCTGTTGCCAGAGACGCGGCCCTACCGGAAAATGCTTCGCAGGCTGGCGCGGCGGCGCCACGTGGGCGCCGCTGGCGCCGAGGCTGACGGCCGCCGCAAAGCCCGCAGCCCCATGGGCTTTAGGGCCATGCGAGCAGCTGCCAAAGAGCTTTCCAACCAGGCACGGCTTTCCCTCCTGGCTCTTCGGGCGTGGGAGCTGTCGCCAGAGCCGCGGCCCTACCGGAAAATGCTTCGCAGGCTGGCGCGGCGGCGCAGCGTGGGCGCCGGTGGCGCCGAGGCTGACGGCCGCCGCAAAGCCCGCAGCCCCACGGGCTGTGGGGCCACGCGAGCGGCTGCCAAAGAGCTTTCCAAGGAGGCACGGCTTTCCCTCCTGGCTCTTCGGACATGGGAGCTGTCGCCAGAGACGCGGCCCTACCGGAAAATGCTTCGCAGGCTGGCGCGGCGGCAGGACGTGGGCGCCGGTGGCGCCGAGGCTGACGGCCGCCGCAAAGCCCGCAGCCCCACGGGCTGTGGGGCCACGCGAGCGGCTGCCAAAGAGCTTTCCAACGAGGCACGGCTTTCCCTCCTGGCTCTTCGGGCGTGGGAGCTGTCGCCAGAGCCGCGGCCCTACCGGAAAATGCTTCGCAGGCTGGCGCGGCGGCCCGACGAGGGCGCCAGTGGCGTCGAGGCTGACGGCCGCCGCAAAGCCCGCAGCCCCACAGGCTGTGGGGCCACGCGAGCGGCTGCCAAAGAGCTTTCCAAGGAGGCACGGCTTTCCCTCCTGGCTCTTCGGGTGTGGGAGCTGTCGCCAGAGCCGCAGCCCTACCGGAAAATGCTTCGCAGGCTGGCGCGGCGGCGCAACGTGGGCGCCGGTGGCGCCGAGGCTGACGGCCTCCGGAAAGCCCGCAGCCCCACGGGCTGTGGGGCCATGCGAGCGGCTGCCAAAGAGCTTTCCAACGAGGCACGGCTTTCCCTCCTGGCTCTTCGGGCGTGGGAGCTGTCGCCAGAGACGCGGCCCTACCGGAAAATGCTTCGCAGGCTGGCGCGGCGGCGCCAGGTGGGCACCGGTGGCGCCGATGCTGACGGCCGCCGGAAAGCTCGCAGCCCCACGGGCTGTGGGGCCACACGAGCGGCTGCCAAAGAGCTTTCCAACGAGGCACGGCTTTCCCTCCTGGCTCTTCGGGCGTGGGAGCTGTGGCCAGTGCCACGGCCCTACTGGAAAATGCTTCGGGGGCTGGCACGGCAGCGCCACGTGGGCGCCGGTGGCGCCGAGGCTGACAGCCGCTGGAAAGCCCACAGCCCCACGGGCTGTGGGGCCACGCGAGCGGCTGCCAAAGAGCTTTCCAACGAGGCACGGCTTTCCCTCCTGGCTCTTTGGGCGTGGGAGCTGTGGCCAGAGCCGCGGCCCTACCGGAAAATACTTCGCAGGCTGGCGCGGCGACGCCAGGTCGGCGCCAGTGGCGCCGAGGCTGACGGCCGCCGCAAAGCCCGCAGCCCCACGGGCTGTGGGGCCACGCGAGCGGCTGCCAAAGAGCTTACCAACGAGGCACGGCTTTCCCTCCTGGCTCTTCGGGCGTGGGAGCTGTGGCCAGTGCCGCGGCCCTACTGGAAAATGCTTCGGGGGCTGGCGCGGCGGCGCAACGTGGGCGCCGGTGGCGCCGAGGCTGACGGCCGTGGTAAAGCCCGCAGCCCCACGGGCTGTGGGGCCACGCGAGCGGCTACCAAAGAGCTTAACAACGAGGCACGGATTTCCCTCCTGGCTCTTCGGGCGTGGGAGCTGTGGCCTTTGCCGCAGCCCTACTGGAAAATGCTTAGGGGGCTGGCGCGGCGGCGCCACGTGGGCGCCGGTGGCGCCGAGGCTGACGGCCGCCACAAAGCCCGCAGCCCCACGGGCTGTGGGGCCACGCGAGCGGCTGCCAAAGAGCTTACCACCGAGGCACGGCTTTCCCTCCTGGCTCTTCGGGCGTGGGAGCTGTGGCCAGTGCCGCAGCCCTACTGGAAAATGCTTCGGGGGCTGGCGAGGCGGCGCCAGGTGGGCGCCGGTGGCGCCGAGGCTGACGGCCGCGGTAAAGCCCGCAGCCCCACGGGCTGTGGGGCCACGCGAGCGGCTGCCAAAGGGCTTTAAAACAAGGCATGTCTTTCCCTCCTGGCTCTTCGGGCGTGGGAGCTCTGGCCAGAGCGGCGGCCCTACCGGAAAATGCTTCGGGGGCTGGCGCGGCGGCGCCAGGTGGGCGCCGGTGGTGCCGAGGCTGACGGCCGCCGCAAAGCCCGCAGCCGCACGGGCTGTGGGGCCACGCGAGCGGCTGCCAAAGAGCTTTCCAACGAGGCACGGCTTTCCCTCCTGGCTCTTCGGGCGTGGGAGCTGTGGGCAGAGCCGCAGCCCTACCGGAAAATGCTTCGCAGCCTGGCGCAGCGGCGCCAGGTGGGCGCCGGTGGCGCCGAGGCTGACGGCCGCCGCAAAGCCCGCAGCCCCACGGGCTGTGGGGCCACGCGAGCGGCTGCCAAAGAGCTTTCCAACGAGGCACGGCTTTCCCTCCTGGCTCTTTGGGCGTGGGAGCTGTGGCCAGTGCCGTGGCCCTACTGAAAAATGCTTCGGGGGCTGGCGCGGCGGCGCCAGGTGGGCGCCGGTGGCGCCGAGGCTGACGGCCGCTGGAAAGCCCACAGCCCCACGGGCTGTGGGGCCACGTGAGTGGCTGCCAAAGAGCTTTCCAACGAGGCACGGCTTTCCCTCCTGGCTCTTCGGGCGTGGGAGCTGTGGCCAGAGCCGCAGCCCTACCGGAAAATAGTTCGGGGGCTGGCATGGCGGCGCCACGTGGGCGCTGGTGTCGCCGAGGCTGACGGCCGCCGGAAATCCCGCAGCCCCACAGGCTGTGGGGCCACGCGAGCGGCTGCCAAAGAGCTTTCCAACGAGGCACGGCTTTCCCTCCTGGCTCTTTGGGCGTGGGAGCTGTGGCCAGAGCCGCGGCCCTACCGGAAAATGCTTCGCAGGCTGGCGCGGCGGCGCCAGGTGGACACCGGTGGCGCCGATGCTGACGGCCGCCGGAAAGCTCGAAGCCCCACGGGCTGTGGGGCCACGCGAGCGGCTGCCAAAGAGCTTTCCAACGAGGCACGGCTTTCCCTCCTGGCTCTTCGGGCGTGGGAGCTGTGGCCAGAGCAGCAGCCCTACCGGAAAATGCTTCGCAGGCTGGCGCGGCGGCGCCAGGTGGACGCCGGTGGCGCCGAGGCTGACGGCCGCCACAAAGCCCGCAGCCCCACGGGCTGTGGGGCCACGCGAGCGGCTGCCAAAGAGCTTTCCAACGAGGCACTGCTTTCCCTCCTGGCTCTTCGGGCGTGGGAGCTGTCGCCAGAGACGCAGCCCTACCGGAAAATGCTTCGGGGGCTGGCGCGGCGGCGCCCGGTGGGCGCCGGTGGCGCCGAGGCTGACGGCCGCCGGAAAGCCCACAGCCCCACGGGCTGTGGGGCCACGCGAGCGGCTGCCAAAGAGCTTTCCAACGAGGCACGGCTTTCCCTCCTGGCTCTTCGGGCGTGGGAGCTGTCGCCAGAGCCGCGGCCCTACCGGAAAATGCTTCGCAGGCTGGCGCGGCGGCAGCACGTGGGTGCCGGTGGCGCCGAGGCTGACGGCCGCCGCAAAGCCCGCAGCCCCACGGGCTGTGGGGCCACGCGAGCGGCTGCCAAAGAGCTTTCCAACGAGTCATGGCTTTCCCTCCTGGCTCTTCGGGCGTGGGAGCTGTGGCCAGAGACGTAGCCCTACCGGAAAATGCTTCGGGGGCTGGCGCGGCGGCGCCAGGTGGGCGCCGGTGGCGCCGAGGCTGACGGCCGCCGGAAAGCCCGCAGCCCCACGGGCTGTGGGGCCACGCGAGCGGCTGCCAAAGAGCTTTCCAACGAGGCACGGCTTTCCCTCCTGGCTCTTCGGGCGTGGGAGCTGTGGCCAGTGCCGCGGCCCTACTGGAAAATGCTTCGCGGGCTGGTGCGGCGGCGCTATGTGGGCGCCGGTGGCGCCGAGGCTGACGGCCACCACAAAGCCCGCAGCCCCATGGGCAGTGGGGCCACGCGAGTGGCTGCCAAAGAGCTTTCCAACGAGGCACGGCTTTCCCTCCTGGCTCTTCGGCCGTGGGAGCTGTCGCCAGAGCCGCGGCCCTACCGGAAAATGCTTCGCAGGCTGTTGCGGCGGTGCCAGGTGGGCACCGGTGGCAACGAGGCTGACGGCCGCCGGAAAGCCCGCAGTCCCACGGGCTGTGGGGCCACGAGAGCGGCTGCCAAAGAGCTTTCCAAGGAGGCACGGCTTTCCCTCCTGGCTCTTCAGGCGCGGGAGCTGTCGCCAGAGCCGCGGCCCTACCGGAAAATGCTTCGGGGGCTGGCGCGGCGGCGCCAGGTGGGCGCCAGTGGCGCCGAGGCTGACGGCCGCCAGAAAGCCTGCAGCCCCACGGGCTGTGGGGCCACGCGAGCGGCTGCCAAAGAGCTTTCCAACGAGGCACGGCTTTCCCTCCTGGCTCTTCGGGCGTGGGAGCTGTGGCCAGAGCCGCGGCACTACCAGAAAATGCTTTGCAGCCTGGTGCGGCGGCGCCACGTGGGCTGCGGTGGTGCCGATGCTGACAGCCACCAGAAAGCCCGCAGCCCCACGGGCTGTGGGCCCACGCGAGCGGCTGCCAAAGAGCTTTCCAACGAGGCACAGCTTTCCCTCCTGGCTCTTTGGGCGTGGGAGATGTGGCAGAGCCGCGGCCCTACCGGAAAATGCTTCGCGGGCTGGCGCGGCGGCGCCATGTGAGCGCCGGTGGCGCCGAGGCTGACAGCCGCCGCAAAGCCCGCAGCCCCACGGGCTGTGGGGCCACGCGAGCGGCTGCCAAAGAGCTTTCCAACGAGGCACGGCTTTCCCTCCTGGCTCTTTGGGCGTGGGAGCTGTGGCCAGAGCAGCGGCCCTACTGGAAAATGCATCGCAGGATGGTGCGGCGGCGCCAGGTGGGCGCCAGTGGCGCCGAGGCTGACGGCCGCCGCAAAGCCCGCAGCCCCACGGGCTGTGGGGCCACGCGAGCGGCTGCCAAAGAGCTTTCCAACGAGGCACGGCTTTCCCTCCTGGCTCTTCGGGCGTGGGAGCTGTGGCCAGAGCCGCGGCCCTACCGGAAAATGCTTCGGGGGCTGGCACGGCGGCGCCAGGTGAGCGCCGGTGGCGCCGAGGCTGACAGCCGCCGCAAAGCCCGCAGACCCACGGGCTGTGGGGCCACGCGAGCGGCTGCCAAAGAGCTTTCCAACGAGGCACGGCTTTCCCTCCTGGCTCTTCGGGCGTGGGAGCTGTGGCCAGAGCCGCGGCCCTACCGGAAATTGCTTCGCGGGCTGGCGCGGCGGTGCCAGGTGGGCGCCGGTGGCGCCGAGGCTGATGGCCGCCGGAAATCCCACAGCCCCATGGGCTGTGGGGCCACGCGAGCGGCTGCCAAAGAGCTTTCCAACGAGGCACGGCTTTCCCTCCTGGCTCTTTGGGCGTGGGAGCTGTCGCCAGAGACGCGGCCCTACCGGAAAATGCTTCGGGGGCTGGCGCAGTGGCACCAGGTGGGCGCCGGTGGTGCCGAGGCTGACGGCCGCCGCAAAGCCCGCAGCCGCACGGGCTGTGGGGCCACGCGAGCGGCTGCCAAAGAGCTTTCCAACGAGGCACGGCTTTCCCTCCTGGCTCTTTGGGCGTGGGAGCTGTCGCCAGAGCCGCGTCCCTACCGGAAAATGCTTCTCTGGCTGGCGCAGTGGCACCAGGTGGGCGCCGGTGGCGCCGAGGCTGACGGCCGCCGCAAAGCCCGCAGCCCCACGGGCTGTGGGGCCACGCGAGCGGCTGCCAAAGAGCTTTCCAATGAGGCACGGCTTTCCCTCCTGGCTCTTCGGGCGTGGGAGCTGTGGCCAGAGCCGCGGCCCTACCGGAAAATGCTTTGCGGGCTGGCGCGGCGGTGCCAGGTGGACGCCGGTGGCGCCGAGGCTGACAGCCGCCGGAAAGCCCGCAGCCCCACAGGCTGTGGGGCCACGCGAGCGGCTGCCAAAGAGCTTTCCAACGAGGCACGTCTTTCCCTCCTGGCTCTTTCGGCGTGGGAGCTGTGGCCACAGCCACGGTCCTACCGGAAAATGCTTCGCAGGGTGGCGAGGCGGCACCACGTGGGCGCCGGTGGCGCCGAGGCTGACGGCCGCCACAAAGCCCGCAGCCCCACGGGCTGTGGGGCCACGCGAGCGGCTGCCAAAGTGCTTTCCAACGAGGCACGGCTTTCCCTCCTGGCTCTTCGGGCGTGGGAGCTCTCGCCAGAGCCGCGGTCCTACCGGAAAATGCTTCGGGGGCTGGCGCGGCGGTGCCAGGTGGGCGCCGGTGGCGCTGAGGCTGACAGCCGCCGGAAAGCCCGCAGCCCCACAGGCTGTGGGGCCACGCGAGCGGCTGCCAAAGAGCTTTCCAACGAGGCACGGCTTTCCCTCCTGGCTCTTTGGGCGTGGGAGCTGTGGCCAGAGCCGCGGCCCTACCGCAAAATGCTTCGGGGGCTGGCGCGGCGGCGCCAGGTGGGCGCCGGTGGCGCCGAGGCTGACGGCCGCCACAAAGCCCGCAGCCCCACGGGCTGTGGGGCCACGCGAGCGGCTGCCAAAGTGCTTTCCAACGAGGCACGGCTTTCCCTCCTGGCTCTTCGGGCGTGGGAGCTTTGGCCAGAGCCGCGGCCCTACGGCAAATGTTTCGCGGGCTGGCGCGGCGGCGCCAGGAGGGCACCGGTGGCGCCGAGGGTGACGGCTGCGGGAAAGCCCGCAGCCCCACGGGCTGTGGGGCCACGCGAGCGGATGCCAAAGAGCTTTCCAACGAGGCACGGCTTTCCCTCCTGGCTCTTCGGGCGTGGGAGCTGTGGCCAGAGCCGCGGCCCTACCGGAAAATGCTTTGGGGGCTTGCGCAGTGGCACCAGGTGGGCGCCGGTGGCGCCGAGGCTGACGGCCGCCGCAAAGCCCGCAGCCCCACGGGCTGTGGGGCCACGCGAGCGGCTGCCAAAGAGCTTTCCAACGAGGCACAGCTTTCCCTCCTGGCTCTTCGGGCGTGGGAGCTGTGGACAGAGCCGCAGCCCTACCGGAAAATGCTTCGCAGGCTGGCGCGCCGGCGCCAGGTGGGCGCCGGTGGCGCCGAGGCTGACGGCCGTCGCAAAGCCCGCAGCCGCACGGGCTGTGGGGCCAGGCGAGCGGCTGCCAAAGAGCTTTCCAACGAGGCACGGCTTTCCCTCCTGGCTCTTCGGGCGTGGGAGCTGTCGCCAGAGCCGCGGGCATACCGGAAAATGCTTCGCAGGCTGACGCGGCGGCGCCAGGTGGGCGCCGGTGGCGCCGAGGCTGACGGCTGCGGGAAAGCCCACAGCCCCACGGGCTGTGGGGCCACGCGAGTGGCTGCCAAAGAGCTTTGCAACGAGGCACGGCTTACCCTCCTGGCTCTTTGGGCGTGGGAGCTGTGGCCAGAGCCGCGGCCCTACTGGAAAATGCTTCGCAGGCTGGCGCGGCGGCGCCAGGTGGGCACCGGTGGCGCCGAGGCTGACGGCCGCTGGAAAGCCCGCAGCCCCACGGGCTGTGGGGCCACGCGAGCGGCTGCCAAAGAGCTTTCCAACGAGGCACGGCTTTCCCTCCTGGCTCTTCGGGCGTGGGAGCTGTGGCCAGAGCCGCGGGCATACCGGAAAATGTTTCGCGGGCTGGCGCGGCAGCGCCAGGTGGGCACCGGTGGCGCCGAGGCTGACGGCCGCCGCAAAGCCCGCAGCCCCACGGGCTGTGGGGCCACGTGAGTGGCTGCCAAAGTGCTTTCCAAGGAGGCATGGCTTTCCCTCCTGGCTGTTCGGGCGTGGGAGCTGTGGCCAGAGCCGCGGCCCTACCGGAAAATGCTTCGGGAGCTGGCGCGTTAGTGCCAGGTGGGCGCCGGTAGCGCTGAGGCTGACGGCCACCGCAAACCCCGCAGCCCCACGGGCTGTGGGGCCACGCGAGCGGCTGCCAAAGAGCTTTCCAACGAGGCACGGCTTTCCCTCCTGGCTCTTCGGCCGTGGGAGCTGTCGCCAGAGCCGCGGGCCTACCGGAAAATGCTTAGCAGGCTGGCGCGGCGGCGCCAGGTGGGCGCCGGTGGCGCCGAGGCTGACGGCCACCGGAAAGCCCGCAGCCCCATGGGCTGTAGGGCCACGCGAGCGGCTGCCAAAGAGCTTTCCAACGAGGCACGGCTTTCCCTCCTGGCTCTTCGGGCGTGGGAGCTGTGGCCAGAGCCGCGGCCCTACGGAAAATGTTTCGCGGGCTGGCGCGGCGGCGCCAGGTGGGCACCGGTGGCGCCGAGGGTGACGGCTGCGGGAAAGCCCGCAGCCCCACGGGCTGTGGGGCCACGCGAGCGGCTGCCAAAGAGCTTTCCAACGAGGCACGGCTTTCCCTCCTGGCTCTTCGAGTGTGGGAGCTGTGGCCAGAGCCGCGGCCCTACCGGAAAATGCTTCGCAGGCTGGCGCGGCGGCGCCACGTGGGCGCCGGTTGCGCCGAGGCTGACGGCCGCCGGAAAGCCCGCAGCCCCACGGGCTGTGGGGCCACGCGAGCGGCTGCCAAAGAGCTTTCCAATGAGGCACGGCTTTCCCTCCTGGCTCTTTGGGCATGGGAGCTGTGGCCAGAGCCGCGGCCCTACCGGAAAATGCTTCGGGGGCTGGTGCGGCGGCGCCAGGTGGGCGCCGCTGGCGCTGAGGCTGACGTCCGCCGCAAAGCCCGCAGCCCCACGGGCTGTGGGGCCACGCGAGCGGCTGCCAAAGAGCTTTCCAACGAGGCACGGCTTTCCCTCCTGGCTCTTCGGGCGTGGGAGCTGTGGCCAGAGCCGCGGCCCTACCGGAAAATGCTTCGGGGGCTGGCGCGGCGGCGCCAGGTGGGCGCCGGTGGCGCCGAGGGTGACGGCCGCCGCAAAGCCCGCAGCCTCACGGGCTGTGGGGCCACGCGAGCGGCTGCCAAAGAGCTTTCCAACGAGGCAAGGCTTTCCCTCCTGGCTCTTCGGGCGTGGGAGCTGTCGCCAGAGCCGCGGCCCTACCGGAAAATGCTTCGCGGGCTGGCGCGGCGGCGCCAGGTGGGCGCCAGTGGCGCCGAGGCTGACGGCTGCAGGAAAGCCCGCAGCCCCACGGGCTGTGGGGCCACGCGAGCGGCTGCCAAAGAGCTTTCCAACGAGGCACGGCTTTCCCTCCTGGCTCTTCGAGTCTGGGAGCTGTGCCCAGAGCCGCGGCCCTACCGGAAAATGATTCGCGGTCTGGCGCGGCTGCGCCAGCTGGGCCCCGGTGGCGCCGAGGCTGACGGCCGCTGCAAAGCCCGCAGCCCCACGGGCTGTGGGGCCACGCGAGCGGCTGCCAAAGAGCTTTCCAACGAGGCACGGCTTTCCCTCCTGGCTCTTTGGGCGTGGGAGCTGTCGCCAGAGCCGCGGCCCTACCGGAAAATGCTTCGGGGGCTGGGGCGGCGGCCCCAGTTGGACGCCGGTGGCGCCGAGGGTGACGGCTGCGGGAAAGCCCGCAGCCCCACGGGCTGTGGGGCCACGCGAGCGGCTGCCAAAGAGCTTTCCAACTAGGAACGGCTTTCCCTCCTGGCTCTTCGGGCGTGGGAGCTGTGGCCAGAGCCGCGGCCCTACCGCAAAATGCTTCGCAGGCTGGCGCGGCGGCGCCAGGAGGGCGCCGGTGGCGCCGAGGCTGACGGCTGCGGGAAAGCCCGCAGCCCCACGGGCTGTGGGGCCACGCGAGTGGCTGCCAAAGAGCTTTGCAACGAGGCATTGCTTACCCTCCTGGCTCTTTGGGCGTGGGAGCTGTGGCCAGAGCCGCGGCCCTACTGGAAAATGCTTCGCAGGCTGGCGCGGCGGCGCCAGGTGGGCGCCGGTGGCGCCGAGGCTGACGGCCGCCAGAAAGCCCGCAGCCCCACGGGCTGTGGGGCCACGCGAGCGGCTGCCAAAGAGCTTTCCAACGAGGCACGGCTTTCCCTCCTGGCTCTTCGGGCGTGGGAGCTGTGGCCAGAGCCGCGGCCCTACCGGAAAATGTTTCGCGGGCTGGCGCGGCGGCGCCAGGTGGGCACCGGTGGCGCCGAGGGTGACGGCTGCGGGAAAGCCCGCAGCCCCACGGGCTGTGGGGCCACGCGAGCGGCTGCCAAAGAGCTTTCCAACGAGGCACGGCTTTCCCTCCTGGCTCTTTGGGCGTGGGAGCTGTGGCCAGAGCCGCGGCCCTACCGGAAAATGCTTCGCAGGCTGGCGCGGCGGCGCCAGGTGGGCGCCGGTGGCGCCGAGGCTGACGGCCGCCGCAAAGCCCGCAGCCCCACGGGCTGTGGGGCCACGCGAGCGGCTGCCAAAGAGCTTTCCAACGAGGCACGGCTTTCCCTCCTGGCTCTTTGGGCGTGGGAGCTGTGGCCAGAGCCGCGGCCCTACCGGAAAATGCTTCAGGGGCTGGCGCGGTAGCGCCAGGTGGGCGCCGGTGGCGCCGAGGCTGACGGCCGCCAGAAAGCCCGCAGCCCCACGGGCTGTGGGGCCACGCGAGCGGCTGCCAAAGAGCTTTCCAATGACGCACGGCTTTTTCTCCTGGCTCTTCGGGCGTGGGAGCTGTCGCCAGAGCCACGGCCCTATTGGAAATTGCTTCGCAGGCTGGCGCTGCGGCGCCACCTTTGCGCCGGTGGCGCCGAGGCTGACGGCCGCCGCAAAGCCCGCAGCCCCACGGGCTGTGGGGCCACGCGAGCGGCTGCCAAAGAGCTTTCCAACGAGGCACGGCTTTCCCTCCTGGCTCTTCGGGCGTGGGAGCTGTCGCCAGAGCCGCGGCCCTACCGGAAATTGCTTCGCAGGCTGGCGCGGCGGCGCCACCTGGGCGCCGGTGGCGCCGAGGCTGACGGCCGCCGCAAAGCCCGCAGCCCCACGGGCTGTGGGGCCACGCGAGCGGCTGCCAAAGAGCTTTCCAACGAGGCACGGCTTTCCCTCCTGGCTCTTCGGGCGTGGGAGCTGTCGCCAGAGCCACGGCCCTACCGGAAAATGCTTCGCAGGCTGGCGCGGCGGTGCAATATTTGCGCCGGTGGCGCCGAGGGTGACGGCCGCCACAAAGCCCGCAGCTACACGGGCTGTGGGGCCACGCGAGCTGCTGCCAAAGAGCTTTCCAACGAGGCACGGCTTTCCCTCCTGGCTCTTCGGGCATGGGAGCTGTTGCCAGAGCAGCGGCCCTACCGGAAAATGCTTCGCAGGCTGGCACAGTGGCGCTACGTGGGCGCCGGTGGTGCCGAGGCTGATGGCCGCCGCAAAGCCCGCAGCCCCACGGGCTGTGGGGCTACGCGAGCGGCTGCCAAAGAGCTTTCCAACGAGGCACGGCTTTCCCTCCTGGCTCTTCGGGCGTAGCAGCTGTCGCCAGAGCAGCGGCCCTACCGGAAAATGCTTCGCAGGCTGGCACGGTGGCGCTACGTGGGCGCCGGTGGTGCCGAGGCTGACGGCCGCCGCAAAGCCAGCAGCCCCACGGGCTGTGGGGCCACGCGAGCGGCTGCCAAAGAGCTTTCCAACGAGGCACGGCTTTCCCTCCTGGCTCTTCGGGCGTGGGAGCTGTCGCCAGAGCCGCGGCCCTACCGGAAAATGCTTCGCAGGATGGCGCGGCGGCGCCACCTGGGCGCCGGTGGCGCCGAGGCTGACGGCCGCCGCAAAGCCCGCAGCCCCACGGGCTGTGGGGCCACGTGAGCGGCTGCCAAAGAGCTTTCCAACGAGGCACGGCTTTCCCTCCTGGCTCTTCGGGCGTGGGAGCTGTCGCCAGAGCCGCGGCCCTACCGGAAAATGCTTCGCAGGCTGGTGCGGCGGCGCGAGGTGGGCGCCAGTGGCGTCGAGGCTGACGGCCGCCGCAAAGCCCGCAGCCCCACAGGCTGTGGGGCCACGCGAGCGGCTGCCAAAGAGCTTTCCAACGAGGCACGGCTTTCCTTCCTGGCTCTTCGGCCGTGGGAGCTGTCGCCAGAGCCGCGGCCCTACCGCAAAATGCTTCGCAGGCTGGCGCGGCGGAGCAACGTGGGCGCCGGTGGCGCCGAGGCTGACGGCCGCCGCAAAGCCCGCAGCCCCACGGGCTGTGGGGCCACGCGAGCGGCTGCCAAAGAGCTTTCCAACCAGGCACGGCTTTCCCTCCTGGCTCTTCGGGCGTGGCAGCTGTCGCCAGAGCAGCGGCCCTACCGGAAAATGCTTCGCAGGCTGGTGCGGCGGTGCCATATTTGCGCCGGTGGCGCCGAGGGTGACGGCCGCCGCAAAGCCCGCAGCTACACGGGCTGTGGGGCCACGCGAGCTGCTGCCAAAGAGCTTTCCAACGAGGCACGGCTTTCCCTCCTGGCTCTTCGGGCGTGGGAGCTGTCGCCAGAGCAGCGGCCCTACCGGAAAATTCTTCGCAGGCTGGCGCGGCGGCGGCACGTGGGCGCCGGTGGCGCCGAGGGTGATGGCCGCTGCAAAGCCCGCAGCCCCACGGGCTGTGGGGCCACGCGAGCGGCTGCCAAAGAGCTTTCCAACGAGGCACGGCTTTCCCTCCTGGCTCTTCGGGCGTGGGAGCTGTCGCCAGAGCCGCGGCCCTACCGGAAAATGCTTCGCAGGCTGGCGCGGCGGCGCCAGGTGGGCGCCGGTGGCGCCGAGGCTGACGGCCGCCGCAAAGCCCGCAGCCCCACGGGCTGTGGGGCCACGCGAGCGGCTGCCAAAGAGCTTTCCAACCAGGCACGGCTTTCCCTCCTGGCTCTTTGGGCGTGGGAGCTGTGGCCAGAGCCGCGGCCCTACCGGAAAATGCTTCAGGGGCTGGCGCGGTAGCACCAGGTGGGCGCCGGTGGCGCCGAGGCTGACGGCCGCCAGAAAGCCCGCAGCCCCACGGGCTGTGGGGCCACGCGAGCGGCTGCCAAAGAGCTTTCCAACGAGGCACGGCTTTCCCTCCTGGCTCTTCGGGCGTGGGAGCTGTTGCCAGAGCCGCGGTCCTACCGGAAAATGCTTCGCAGGCTGGCGCGGCGGCGCCACATCGGCTCCGGTGGCGCTGAGGCTGACGGCCGCCGCAAAGCCCGCAGCCCCACGGGCTCTGCGGCCATGCGAGCGGCTGCCAAAGAGCTTTCCAACGAGGCACGGCTTTCCCTCCTGGCTCTTCGGGCGTGGGAGCTGTCGCCAGAGCCGCAGCCCTACCGGAAATTGCTTCGCAGGATGGCGCGGCGGCGACACGTTTGCGCCGGTGGCGCCAAGTCTGACGGCCGCCGCAAAGCCCGCAGCCCCACGGGCTGTGGGGCCACGCGAGCGGCTGCCAAAGAGCTTTCCAACGAGGCACGGCTTTCCCTCCTGGCTCTTCGGGCGTGGGAGCTGTCGCCAGAGCCGCGGCCCTACCGGAAAATGCTTCGCAGGCTGGCGCGGCGGCGCCACCTGGGCGCCGGTGGCGCCGTGGCTGATCGCCGCCGCAAAGCCCGCAGCCCCACGGGCTGTGGGGCCACGCGAGCGGCTGCCAAAGAGCTTTCCAACGAGGCACGGCTTTCCCTCCTGGCTCTTCGAGTCTGGGAGCTGTGCCCAGAGCCGCGGCCCTACCGGAAAATGATTCGCGGTCTGGCGCGGCTGCGCCAGCTGGGCCCCGGTGGCGCCGAGGCTGACGGCCGCTGCAAAGCCCGCAGCCCCACGGGCTGTGGGGCCACGCGAGTGGCTGCCAAAGAGCTTTGCAACGAGGCATTGCTTACCCTCCTGGCTCTTTGGGCGTGGGAGCTGTGGCCAGAGCCGCGGCCCTACTGGAAAATGCTTCGCAGGCTGGCGCGGCGGCGCCAGGTGGGCGCCGGTGGCGCCGAGGCTGACGGCCGCCAGAAAGCCCGCAGCCCCACGGGCTGTGGGGCCACGCGAGCGGCTGCCAAAGAGCTTTCCAACGAGGCACGGCTTTCCCTCCTGGCTCTTCGGGCGTGGGAGCTGTGGCCAGAGCCGCGGCCCTACCGGAAAATGTTTCGCGGGCTGGCGCGGCGGCGCCAGGTGGGCACCGGTGGCGCCGAGGGTGACGGCTGCGGGAAAGCCCGCAGCCCCACGGGCTGTGGGGCCACGCGAGCGGCTGCCAAAGAGCTTTCCAACGAGGCACGGCTTTCCCTCCTGGCTCTTTGGGCGTGGGAGCTGTGGCCAGAGCCGCGGCCCTACCGGAAAATGCTTCGCAGGCTGGCGCGGCGGCGCCAGGTGGGCGCCGGTGGCGCCGAGGCTGACGGCCGCCGCAAAGCCCGCAGCCCCACGGGCTGTGGGGCCACGCGAGCGGCTGCCAAAGAGCTTTCCAACGAGGCACGGCTTTCCCTCCTGGCTCTTTGGGCGTGGGAGCTGTGGCCAGAGCCGCGGCCCTACCGGAAAATGCTTCAGGGGCTGGCGCGGTAGCGCCAGGTGGGCGCCGGTGGCGCCGAGGCTGACGGCCGCCAGAAAGCCCGCAGCCCCACGGGCTGTGGGGCCACGCGAGCGGCTGCCAAAGAGCTTTCCAATGACGCACGGCTTTTTCTCCTGGCTCTTCGGGCGTGGGAGCTGTCGCCAGAGCCACGGCCCTATTGGAAATTGCTTCGCAGGCTGGCGCTGCGGCGCCACCTTTGCGCCGGTGGCGCCGAGGCTGACGGCCGCCGCAAAGCCCGCAGCCCCACGGGCTGTGGGGCCACGCGAGCGGCTGCCAAAGAGCTTTCCAACGAGGCACGGCTTTCCCTCCTGGCTCTTCGGGCGTGGGAGCTGTCGCCAGAGCCGCGGCCCTACCGGAAATTGCTTCGCAGGCTGGCGCGGCGGCGCCACCTGGGCGCCGGTGGCGCCGAGGCTGACGGCCGCCGCAAAGCCCGCAGCCCCACGGGCTGTGGGGCCACGCGAGCGGCTGCCAAAGAGCTTTCCAACGAGGCACGGCTTTCCCTCCTGGCTCTTCGGGCGTGGGAGCTGTCGCCAGAGCCACGGCCCTACCGGAAAATGCTTCGCAGGCTGGCGCGGCGGTGCAATATTTGCGCCGGTGGCGCCGAGGGTGACGGCCGCCACAAAGCCCGCAGCTACACGGGCTGTGGGGCCACGCAAGCTGCTGCCAAAGAGCTTTCCAACGAGGCACGGCTTTCCCTCCTGGCTCTTCGGGCATGGGAGCTGTTGCCAGAGCAGCGGCCCTACCGGAAAATGCTTCGCAGGCTGGCACAGTGGCGCTACGTGGGCGCCGGTGGTGCCGAGGCTGATGGCCGCCGCAAAGCCCGCAGCCCCACGGGCTGTGGGGCTACGCGAGCGGCTGCCAAAGAGCTTTCCAACGAGGCACGGCTTTCCCTCCTGGCTCTTCGGGCGTAGCAGCTGTCGCCAGAGCAGCGGCCCTACCGGAAAATGCTTCGCAGGCTGGCACGGTGGCGCTACGTGGGCGCCGGTGGTGCCGAGGCTGACGGCCGCCGCAAAGCCAGCAGCCCCACGGGCTGTGGGGCCACGCGAGCGGCTGCCAAAGAGCTTTCCAACGAGGCACGGCTTTCCCTCCTGGCTCTTCGGGCGTGGCAGCTG
This sequence comes from Larus michahellis, assembly GCF_964199755.1. Lineage (NCBI taxonomy): Eukaryota > Metazoa > Chordata > Aves > Charadriiformes > Laridae > Larus > Larus michahellis. The sequence continues at coordinate 3,722 of NW_027436115.1, read as the reverse complement.
TCGCCAGAGCCGCGGCCCTACCGGAAAATGCTTCGCAGGATGGCGCGGCGGCGCCACCTGGGCGCCGGTGGCGCCGAGGCTGACGGCCGCCGCAAAGCCCGCAGCCCCACGGGCTGTGGGGCCACGTGAGCGGCTGCCAAAGAGCTTTCCAACGAGGCACGGCTTTCCCTCCTGGCTCTTCGGGCGTGGGAGCTGTCGCCAGAGCCGCGGCCCTACCGGAAAATGCTTCGCAGGCTGGTGCGGCGGTGCGAGGTGGGCGCCAGTGGCGTCGAGGCTGACGGCCGCCGCAAAGCCCGCAGCCCCACAGGCTGTGGGGCCACGCGAGCGGCTGCCAAAGAGATTTCCAACGAGGCACGGCTTTCCTTCCTGGCTCTTCGGCCGTGGGAGCTGTCGCCAGAGCCGCGGCCCTACCGCAAAATGCTTCGCAGGCTGGCGCGGCGGAGCAACGTGGGCGCCGGTGGCGCCGAGGCTGACGGCCGCCGCAAAGCCCGCAGCCCCACGGGCTGTGGGGCCACGCGAGCGGCTGCCAAAGAGCTTTCCAACCAGGCACGGCTTTCCCTCCTGGCTCTTCGGGCGTGGGAGCTGTCGCCAGAGCAGCGGCCCTACCGGAAAATGCTTCGCAGGCTGGTGCGGCGGTGCCATATTTGCGCCGGTGGCGCCGAGGGTGACGACCGCCGCAAAGCCCGCAGCTACACGGGCTGTGGGGCCACGCGAGCTGCTGCCAAAGAGCTTTCCAACGAGGCACGGCTTTCCCTCCTGGCTCTTCGGGCGTGGGAGCTGTCGCCAGAGCAGCGGCCCTACCGGAAAATTCTTCGCAGGCTGGCGCGGCGGCGGCACGTGGGCGCCGGTGGCGCCGAGGGTGATGGCCGCTGCAAAGCCCGCAGCCCCACGGGCTGTGGGGCCACGCGAGCGGCTGCCAAAGAGCTTTCCAACGAGGCACGGCTTTCCCTCCTGGCTCTTCGGGCGTGGGAGCTGTCGCCAGAGCCGCGGCCCTACCGGAAAATGCTTCGCAGGCTGGCGCGGCGGCGCCAGGTGGGCGCCGGTGGCGCCGAGGCTGACGGCCGCCGCAAAGCCCGCAGCCCCACGGGCTGTGGGGCCACGCGAGCGGCTGCCAAAGAGCTTTCCAACCAGGCACGGCTTTCCCTCCTGGCTCTTTGGGCGTGGGAGCTGTGGCCAGAGCCGCGGCCCTACCGGAAAATGCTTCAGGGGCTGGCGCGGTAACACCAGGTGGGCGCCGGTGGCGCCGAGGCTGACGGCCGCCAGAAAGCCCGCAGCCCCACGGGCTGTGGGGCCACGCGAGCGGCTGCCAAAGAGCTTTCCAACGAGGCACGGCTTTCCCTCCTGGCTCTTCGGGCGTGGGAGCTGTTGCCAGAGCCGCGGTCCTACCGGAAAATGCTTCGCAGGCTGGCGCGGCGGCGCCACATCGGCTCCGGTGGCGCTGAGGCTGACGGCCGCCGCAAAGCCCGCAGCCCCACGGGCTCTGCGGCCATGCGAGCGGCTGCCAAAGAGCTTTCCAACGAGGCACGGCTTTCCCTCCTGGCTCTTCGGGCGTGGGAGCTGTCGCCAGAGCCGCAGCCCTACCGGAAATTGCTTCGCAGGATGGCGCGGCGGCGACACGTTTGCGCCGGTGGCGCCAAGTCTGACGGCCGCCGCAAAGCCCGCAGCCCCACGGGCTGTGGGGCCACGCGAGCGGCTGCCAAAGAGCTTTCCAACGAGGCACGGCTTTCCCTCCTGGCTCTTCGGGCGTGGGAGCTGTCGCCAGAGCCGCGGCCCTACCGGAAAATGCTTCGCAGGCTGGCGCGGCGGCGCCACCTGGGCACCGGTGGCGCCGTGGCTGATCGCCGCCGCAAAGCCCGCAGCCCCACGGGCTGTGGGGCCACGCGAGCGGCTGCCAAAGAGCTTTCCAACGAGGCACGGCTTTCCCTCCTGGCTCTTTGGGCGTGGGAGCTGTGGCCAGAGCCGCGGCCCTACCGGAAAATGCTTCAGGGGCTGGCGCGGTAGCACCAGGTGGGCGCCGGTGGCGCCGAGGGTGATGGCCGCCAGAAAGCCCGCAGCCCCACGGGCTGTGGGGCCATGCGAGCGGCTGCCAAAGAGCTTTCCAACGAGGCACGGCTTTACCTCCTGGCTCTTCGGGCGTGGGAGCTGTTGCCAGAGCCGCGGTCCTACCGGAAAATGCTTCGCAGGCTGGCGCGGCGGCGCCACATCGGCTCCGGTGGCGCTGAGGCTGACGGCCGCCGCAAAGCCCGCAGCCCCACGGGCTCTGCGGCCATGCGAGCGGCTGCCAAAGAGCTTTCCAACGAGGCACGGCTTTCCCTCCTGGCTCTTCGGGCGTGGGAGCTGTCGCCAGAGCCGCGGCCCTACCGGAAATTGCTTCGCAGGATGGCGCGGCGGCGACACGTTTGCGCCGGTGGCGCCAACTCTGACGGCCGCCGCAAAGCCCGCAGCCCCACGGGCTGTGGGGCCACGCGAGCGGCTGCCAAAGAGCTTTCCAACGAGGCACGGCTTTCCCTCCTGGCTCTTCGGGCGTGGGAGCTGTCGCCAGAGCCGCGGCCCTACTGGAAAATGCTTCGCAGGCTGGCGCGGCGGAGCCACCTGGGCGCCGGTGGCGCCGAGGCTGATGGCCGCCGCAAAGCCCGCAGCCCCACGGGCTGTGGGGCCACGCGAGCGGCTGCCAAAGAGCTTTCCAACGAGGCACGGCTTTCCCTCCTGGCTCTTTGGGCGTGGGAGCTGTGGCCAGAGCCGCGGCCCTACCGGAAAATGCTTCAGGGGCTGGCGCGGTAGCACCAGGTGGGCGCCGGTGGCGCCGAGGCTGACGGCCGCCAGAAAGCCCGCAGCCCCACGGGCTGTGGGGCCACGCGAGCGGCTGCCAAAGAGCTTTCCAACGAGGCACGGCTTTCCCTCCTGGCTCTTCGGGCGTGGGAGCTGTTGCCAGAGCCGCGGTCCTACCGGAAAATGCTTCGCAGGCTGGCGCGGCGGCGCCACATCGGCTCCGGTGGCGCTGAGGCTGACGGCTGCCGCAAAGCCCGCAGACCCACGGGCTCTGCGGCCATGCGAGCGGCTGCCAAAGAGCTTTCCAACGAGGCACGGCTTTCCCTCCTGGCTCTTCGGGCGTGGGAGCTGTCGCCAGAGCCGCGGCCCTACCGGAAATTGCTTCGCAGGATGGCGCGGCGGCGACACGTTTGCGCCGGTGGCGCCAAGTCTGACGGCCGCCGCAAAGCCCGCAGCCCCACGGGCTGTGGGGCCACGCGAGCGGCTGCCAAAGAGCTTTCCAACGAGGCACGGCTTTCCCTCCTGGCTCTTCGGGCGTGGCAGCTGTCGCCAGAGCCGCGGCCCTATCGCAAAATGCTTCGCAGGCTGGCGCGGCGGCGCCACCTGGGCGCCGGTGGCGCCGAGGCTGACGGCCGCCGCAAAGCCCGCAGCCCCACGGGCTGTGGGGCCACGCGAGCGGCTGCCAAAGAGCTTTCCAACGAGGCACGGCTTTCCCTCCTGGCTCTTCGGGCGTGGGAGCTGTCGCCAGAGCCGCGGTCCTACCGGAAAATGCTTCGCAGGCTGGTGCGGCGGCGCGAGGTGGGCGCCAGTGGCGTCGAGGCTGACGGCCGCCGCAAAGCCCGCAGCCCCACAGGCTGTGGGGCCACGCGAGCGGATGCCAAAGAGCTTTCCAACGAGGCACGGCTTTCCCTCCTGGCTCTTCGGCCGTGGGAGCTGTCGCCAGAGCCGCGGCC